>NW_027523842.1:0-89714 GCF_052094955.1 Ictidomys tridecemlineatus | reverse complement strand
TGAAAGGGGTTGCCAAGCTTCCAAAAAACTACGAGTTGCCTGAAATCTCAGCAAACATTTTTTCACCCAATCTTGATGATTCTTTCAGGTAATGATCAGTACACCAAAAAAATTGGCTCACCAAATTTCGTTATTCTAGTTTCAACCCTTCGTTTGCAGTAACCGTTTTCATTTTTAGGTTTCACTCTGTTTTCTTCTATAGGGATACATGTATTTGGAACTCTAAATCAAACACGGTTTGTGCTAGCTCTTTCAAACTTGGAACAATAAAGCAGTTTCAAGTTCTATCTCTATGCTTTGTTTGCTGTTGATGTAGCCCTAAGCAGAGACTGGCGAAAATCACTTTCATGCAAAGGGGTTGCCAAGCTTCCAGAAAACTACGAGTTCCCTGAAATCTCAGCAAACATTTTTTCACCCAATCTTGATGATTCTTTCAGGTAATGATCAGTACACCAAAACCATTTGGCTCACCAAATTTCGTTCTTCTAGGTTCAACCGTTCGTTTGCAGTAACCGTTTTCATTTTTTGGTTTCACTCTGTTTTCTCCTATAGGGATACATGTATTTGGAACTCTAAATCAAACACGGTTTGTGCTAGCTCTTTGAAACTTGACACAATAAAGCAGTTTCAAGTTCTATCTCTATCCTTTGTTTGCTGTTGATGTAGCCCTAAGCAGAGACTGGCGAAAATCACTTTCATGGAAAGGGGTTCCCAAGCTTCCAAAAAACTACGAGTTGCCTGAAATCTCAGCAAACATTTTTTCACCCAATCTTGTTGATTCTTTCAGGTAATGATCAGTACACCAAAACCATTTGGCTCACCAAATTTCGTTCTTCTAGGTTCAACCCTTCGTTTGCAGTAACCGTTTTCATTTTTAGGTTTCACTCTGTTTTTCCTATAGGGATACATGTATTTGGAACTCTAAATCAAACACGGTTTGTGCTAGCTCTTTGAAACTTGACACAAAAAAGCAGTTTCAAGTTCTATCTCTATGCTGTTTTGGCTGATGATGTAGCCCTAAGCAGAGACTGGCGAATATCACTTTCATGGAAAGGGGTTGCCAAGCTTCCAAAAAAGTACGAGTTGCGTGAAATCTCAGCAAACATTTTTTCACCTAATCTTGATGATTCTTTCAGGTAATGTTCAGTACACCAAAACCACTTGGCTCACCAAATTTTGTTGTTCTAGGTTCAACCGTTCGTTTGCAGTAACCGTTTTCATTTTTAGGTTTCACGCTGTTTTCTCCAATAGGGATACATATATTTGGAACTCTAAATCAAACACGGTTTGTGTTAGCTCTTTGGAACTTGACAAAATAAAGCCGTTTCAAGTTCTATCTCCATGCTTTGTTTGCTGTTGATGTAGCCCTAAACAGAGACTGGCGAAAATCACTTTCATGGAAAGGGGTTGCCAAGCTTCCATAAAACTACGTGTTGCCTGAAATCTCAGCAAACATTTTTTCACCCAATCTTGTTGATTCTTTCAGGTAATGATCAGTACACCAAAACCACTTGGCTCACCAAATTTCGTTCTTCTAGGTTCAACCGTTCGTGTGCAGTAACCGTTTTCATTTTTAGGTTTCACTCTGTTTTCTCCTATAGGGATACATGTATTTGGAACTCTAAATCAAACACGGTTTGTGCTAGCTCTTTGAAACTTGACACAATAAAGCAGTTTCAAGTTCTATCTCTATGCTTTGTTTGCTGTTGATGTAGCCCTAAGCAGAGACTGGCGAAAATCACTTTCATGGAAAGGGGTTGCCAAGCTTCCAAAAAACTACGAGTTGCCTGAAATCTCAGCAAACATTTTTTCACGCAATCTTGATGATTCTTTCAGGTAATGATCAGTACACCAAAAAAATTGGCTCACCAAATTTCGTTATAGGTTCAACCCTTCGTTTGCAGTAACCGTTTTCATTTTTAGGTTTCACTCTGTTTTATTCTATAGGGATACATGTATTTGGAACTCTAAATCAAACACGGTTTGTGCTAGCTCTTTCAAACTTGGAACAATAAAGCAGTTTCAAGTTCTGTCTCTATGCTTTGTTTGCTGTTGATGTAGCCCTAAGCAGAGACTGGCGAAAATCACTTTCATGCAAAGGTGTTGCCAAGCTTCCAGAAAACTACGAGTTCCCTGATATCTCAGCAAACATTTTTTCACCCAGTCTTGATGATACTTTCAGGTAATGATCAGTACACCAAAACCATTTGGCTCACCAAATTTCGTTCTTCTAGGTTCAACCGTTCGTTTGCAGTAACCGTTTTCATTTTTTGGTTTCACTCTGTTTTCTCCTATAGGGATACATGTATTTGGAACTCTAAATCAAACACGGTTTGTGCTAGCTCTTTGAAACTTGACACAATAAAGCAGTTTCAAGTTCTATTTCTATGCTTTGTTTGCTGTTGATGTAGCCCTAAGCAGAGACTGGCGAAAATCACTTTCATGGAAAGGGGTTGGCAAGCTTCCAAAAAACTACGAGTTGCCTGAAATCTCAGCAAACATTTTTTCACCCAATCTTGTTGATTCTTTCAGGTAATGATCAGTACACCAAAACCATTTGGCTCACCAAATTTCGTTCTTCTAGGTTCAACCCTTCGTTTGCAGTAACCGTTTTCATTTTTAGGTTTCACTCTGTTTTTCCTATAGGGATACATGTATTTGGAACTCTAAATCAAACACGGTTTGTGCTAGCTCTTTGAAACTTGACACAATAAAGCAGTTTCAAGTTCTATCTCTATGCTTTTTTGGCTGATGATGTAGCCCTAAGCAGAGACTGGCGAATATCACTTTCATGGAAAGGGGTTGCCAAGCTTCCAAAAAACTACGAGTTGCCTGAAATCTCAGCAAACATTTTTTCACCCAATCTTGATGATTCTTTCAGGTAATGATCAGTACAAAAAAACCACTTGGCTCACCAAATTTTGTTCTTCTAGGTTAAACCGTTCGTTTGCAGTAACCGTTTTCATTTTTTGGTTTCACTCTGTTTTCTTCTATAGGGATACATGTATTTGGAACTCTAAATAAAACACGGTTTGTGCTAGCTTTTTGAAACTTGACACAATAAAGCAGTTTGAAGTTCTATCTCTATGCTTTGTTTGCTGTTGATGTAGCCCTAAGCAGAGTCTGGCGAAAATCACTTTCATGAAAAGGGGTTGCCAAGTTGCCAAAAAACTACGAGTTGCCTGAAATCTCAGCAAACATTTTTTCACCCAATCTTGATGATTCTTTCATGTAATGATCAGTACACCAAAACCACTTGGCCACCAAATTTCGTTCTTCTAGATATAACCGTTCGTTTGCAGTAACCGTTTTTATTTTCAGGTTTCACTCTGTTTTCTCCTAAAGGGATACATGTATTTGGAACTCTAAATCAAACACGGTTTGTGCTAGCTCTTTGAAACTTGACACAATAAAGCAGTTTCAAGTTCTATCTCTATGCTTTGTTTGCTGTTGATGTAGCCCTAAGCAGAGACTTGCGAAAATCACTTTCATAGAAAGGGGTTGCCAAGCTTCCAAAAAAGTACGAGTTGCCTGAAATCTCAGCAAATATTTTTTCACCCAATCTTGATGATTCATTCAGGTAATGATCAGTACACCAAAACCACTTGGCTCACCAAATTTCGTTCTTCTAGGTTCAACCGTTCGTGTGCAGTAACCGTTTTCATTTTTAGGTTTCACTCTGTTTTCTCCTATAGGGATACATGTATTTGAAACTCTAAATCAAACACGGTTTGTGTTAGCTCTTTGAAACTTGACAAAATAAAGCAGTTTCAAGTTCTATCTCTATGCTTTGTTTGCTGTTGATGTAGCCCTAAGCAGAGACAGGCGAAAATCACTTTCATGGAAAGGGGTTGACAAACTTCCAAAAAACTACAAGTTGCCTGAAATCTCAGGAAACAGTTTTTACCCCAATCTTGATGATTCTTTCAGGTAATGATCAGTACACCAAAACCACTTGGCTCACAATATTTCGTTCTTCTAGTTTCAACCGTTCGTTTGCAGTAACCGTTTTTATTTTCAGGTTTCACTCTGTTTTCTACTATAGGGATACATGTATTTGAAACTCTAAATCAAACACGGTTTGTGCTAGCTCTTTGAAACTTGACACAATAAAGCAGTTTCAAGTTCTATCTCTATGCTTTGTTTGCTGTTGATGTAGCCCTAAGCAGAGACTGGCGAAAATCACTTTCATAGAAAGGGGTTGCCAAGCTGCCAAAAAACTACGAGTTGCCTGAAATCTCAGCAAATATTTTTTCACCCAATCTTGATAATTCATTCAGGTAATGATCAGTACACCAAAACCACTTGGCTCACCAAATTTCGTTCTTCTAGGTTCAACCGTTCGTGTGCAGTAACCGTTTTCATTTTTAGGTTTCACTCTGTTTTCTCCTATAGGGATACATGTATTTGAAACTTTAAATCAAACACGGTTTGTGTTAGCTCTTTGAAACTTGACAAAATAAAGCAGTTTCAAGTTCTATCTCTATGCTTTGTTTGCTGTTGATGTAGCCCTAAGCAGAGACTGGCGAAAATCACTTTCATGGAAAGGGGTTGACAAACTTCCAAAAAACTACGAGTTCCCTGAAATCTCAGCAAACAGTTTTTCACCCAATCTTGATGATTCTTTCAGGTAATGATCAGTACACCAAAACCACTTGGCTCACCAAATTTCGTTCTTCTAGGTAGAACCGATCGTTTGCAGTAACCGTTTTCATTTTTAGGTTTCACTCTGTTTTCTCCTATAGGGATACATGTATTTGGAACTCTAAATCAAACAAGGTTTGTGCTAGCTCTTTGAAACTTGACACAATAAAGCAGTTTCAAGTTCTATCTCTATGCTTTGTTAGCTGTTGATGTAGCCCTAAGCAGAGACAGGGGAAAATCACTTTCATGGAACGGGGATGCCAAGCTTCCAAAAAACTACGAGTTTCCTGAAATCTCAGCAAACATTTTTTCACCCAATCTTGTTGATTCTTTCAGGTAATGATCAGTACACCAAAACAACTTGGCTCACCAAATTTCTTTCTTCTAGGTTCAACCGTTCGTTTGCAGTAACCGTTTTCATTTTTAGGTTTCACTCTGTTTTCTCCTATAGGGATACATGTATTTATAACTCTAAATCAAACATGGTTTGTGCTAGCTTTTTGAAACTTGACACAATAAAGCAGTTTCAAGTTCTATCTCTATGCTTTGTTTTCTGTTGATGTAGCCCTAAGCAGAGACTGGCGAAAATCACTTTCATGGAAAGGTGTTGCCAAGCTTCCAAAAAAGTACGAGTTGCCTGATATCTCAGCAAACATTTTTTCACCCAATCTTGATTATTCTTTCAGGTAATGATCAGTACACCAAAACCACTTGGTTCACCAAATTTCGTTCTTCTAGGTTCAACCCTTCGTGTGCAGTAACCGTTTTCATTTTTAGGTTTCAGTCTGTTTTCTCCTATAGAGATACATGTATTTGGAACTCTAAATCAAACACGGTTTGTGCTAGCTCTTTGATACTTGACACAATAAAGCAGTTTCAAGTTCTATCTCTATGTTTTGTTTGCTGTTGATGTAGCCCTAAGCAGAGACTGGCGAAAATCACTTTCATGGAAAGTGGTTGCCAAGCTTCCAAAATCTACGAGTTGCCTGAAATCTCAGCAAACATTTTTTCAAACAATCTTGATGATTCTTTCAGGTAATGATTAGTACGCCAAAACCAGTGGGCTCACCAAATTTCGTTCTTCTAGGTTCAACCTTTCGTTTGCAGTAACCGTTTTCATTTTTAGGTTTCACTCTGTTTTCTCCTATAGGGATACATGTATTAGGAACTCTAAATCAAACACGGTTTGTGCTAGCTCTTTGAAACTTGACACAATAAAGCAGTTTCAAGTTCTGTCTTTGTTCTTTGTTTGCTGTTGATGTTGCCCTAAGCAGAGGCTGGCGAAAATCTCTTTCATGGAAAGGGGTTGTCAACCTTCCAAAAAACTACGAGTTGCCTGAAATCTCAGCAAACATTTTTTCACCCAATCTTGTTGATTCTTTCAGGTAATGATCAGTACACCAAAACCACTTGGCTCACCAAATTTCGTTCTTCTAGGTAGAACCGATCGTTTGCAGTAACCGTTTTCATTTTTAGGTTTCACTCTGTTTTCTCCTATAGGGATACATGTATTTGGAACTCTAAATCAAACAAGGTTTGTGCTAGCTCTTTGAAACTTGACACAATAAAGCAGTTTCAAGTTCTATCTCTATGCTTTGTTAGCTGTTGATGTAGCCCTAAGCAGAGACAGGGGAAAATCACTTTCATTGAACGGGGATGCCAAGCTTCCAAAAAACTACGAGTTTCCTGAAATCTCAGCAAACATTTTTTCACCCAATCTTGTTGATTCTTTCAGGTAATGATCAGTACACCAAAACAACTTGGCTCACCAAATTTCTTTCTTCTAGGTTCAACCGTTCGTTTGCAGTAACCGTTTTCATTTTTAGGTTTCACTCTGTTTTCTCCTATAGGGATACATGTATTTATAACTCTAAATCAAACATGGTTTGTGCTAGCTTTTTGAAACTTGACACAATAAAGCAGTTTCAAGTTCTATCTCTATGCTTTGTTTTCTGTTGATGTAGCCCTAAGCAGAGACTGGCGAAAATCACTTTCATGGAAAAGTGTTGCCAAGCTTCCAAAAAAGTACGAGTTGCCTGATATCTCAGCAAACATTTTTTCACCCAATCTTGATTATTCTTTCAGGTAATGATCAGTACACCAAAACCACTTGGTTCACCAAATTTCGTTCTTCTAGGTTCAACCCTTCGTGTGCAGTAACCGTTTTCATTTTTAGGTTTCAGTCTGTTTTCTCCTATAGAGATACATGTATTTGGAACTCTAAATCAAACACGGTTTGTGCTAGCTCTTTGATACTTGACACAATAAAGCAGTTTCAAGTTCTATCTCTATGTTTTGTTTGCTGTTGATGTAGCCCTAAGCAGAGACTGGCGAAAATCACTTTCATGGAAAGTGGTTGCCAAGCTTCCAAAATCTACGAGTTGCCTGAAATCTCAGCAAACATTTTTTCAAACAATCTTGATGATTCTTTCAGGTAATGATTAGTACGCCAAAACCAGTGGGCTCACCAAATTTCGTTCTTCTAGGTTCAACCTTTCGTTTGCAGTAACCGTTTTCATTTTTAGGTTTCACTCTGTTTTCTCCTATAGGGATACATGTATTAGGAACTCTAAATCAAACACGGTTTGTGCTAGCTCTTTGAAACTTGACACAATAAAGCAGTTTCAAGTTCTGTCTTTGTTCTTTGTTTGCTGTTGATGTTGCCCTAAGCAGAGGCTGGCGAAAATCTCTTTCATGGAAAGGGGTTGTCAACCTTCCAAAAAACTACGAGTTGCCTGAAATCTCAGCAAACATTTTTTCACCCAATCTTGTTGATTCTTTCAGGTAATGATCAGTACACCAAAACCACTTGGCTCACCAAATTTCGTTCTTCTAGGTTCAACCGTTCGTGTGCAGTAACCGTTTTCATTTTTAGGTTACACTCTGTTTTCTCCTATAGGGATACATATATTTGGAACTATAATTCAAACACGGTTTGTGCTAGCTCTTTGAAACTTGACACAATAAAGCAGTTTCAATTTCTATCTCTATGCTTTGTTTGCTGATTATGTAGCCCTAAGCAGAGACTGGCGAAAATCACTTTCATGGAAAGGGGTTGACAAGCTTCCAAAAAACTACGAGTTGCCTGAAATCTCAGCAAACATTTTTTCACCCAATCTTGATGATTCTTTCAGGTAATGATCAGTACACCAAAACCACTTGGCTCACCAAATTTCGTTCTTCTAGGTTCAACCGTTCATTTGCAGTAACCGTTTTTATTTTCAGGTTTCACTCTGTTTTCTCCTATACGGATACATGTATTTGGAACTCTAAATCAAACACGGTTTGTGCTAGCTCTTTGAAACATGACACAATAAAGCAGTTTCAAGTTCTATCTCTATGCTTTGTTTGCTGTTGATGTAGCCCTAAGCAGAGACTGGCGAAAATCACTTTCATGGAAAGGGGTTGCCAAGCTTCCAAAAAACTACGAGTTTCCTGAAATCTCAGCAAACATTTTTTCACCCAATCTTGATGATTCTTTCAGGTAATGAACAGTACACCAAAACCACTTTGCTCACCAAATTTCGTTCTTCTAGGTTCAACCGTTCGTTTGCAGTAACCGTTTTCATTTTTAGGTTTCACTCTGTTTTCTATTATAGGGATACATGTATTTGGAACTCTATATCAAACACGGTTTGTGCTAGCTCTTTGAAACTTGACACAATAAAGTAGTTTCAAGTTCTATCTCTATGCTTTGTTTTCTGTAGATGTAGCCCTAAGCAGAGACTGGTGAAAATCACTTTAATGGAAAGGGGTTGCCAAGCTTCCAAAAAACTACGAGTTGCCTGAAATCTCAGCAAACATTTTTTCACCGAATCTTGATGATTCTTTCAGGTAATGATCAGTACACCAAAACCACTTAACTCACCAAATTTCGTTCTTCAAGGTTCAACCGTTCGTTTGCAGTAACTGTTTGCATTTTTAGGTTTCACTCTGTTTTCTCCTATATAGATACATGTATTTGGAACTCTAAATCAAACACGGTTTGTGCTAGCTCTTTGAAACATGACACAATAAAGCAGTTTCAAGTTCTATCTCTATGCTTTGTTTGCTGTTGATGTAGCCCTAAGCAGAGACTGGCGAAAATCCCTTTCATGGAAAGGGGTTGCAAAGCTTGTAAAAAACTACGAGTTGCCTGAAATCTAAGCAAACATTTTTTCACCCAATCTTGATGATTCTTTCAGGTAATGATCAGTACATCAAAACCACTTGGCTCACCAAATTTCGTTCTTCTAGGTTAAATCGTTCGTTTGCAGTAACCGTTTTCATTTTTAGGTTTTCCTCTGTTTTCTCCTATAGAGATACATGTATTTGGAACTCTAAATCAAACACGGTTTGTACTATCTCTTTGTAACTTGACACAATAAAGCAATTTCAAGTTCTATCTCTATGCTTTGTTTGCTGTTGATGTAGCCCTAAGCAGAGACTGGTGAAAATCACTTTCATGGAAAGGGGTTGCCAAGCTTCCAAAAAACTACGAGTTGCCTGAAATCTCACCAAACATTTTTTCAAGCAAACTTGATGATTCTTTCAGGTAATGATCAGTACACCAAAATCACTTAATTCACCAAATTTCGTTCTTCAAGGTTCAACCGTTCGTTTGCAGTAACTGTTTGCATTTTTAGGTTTCACTCTGTTTTCTCCTATATGGATACAGGTATTGGGACTCTAAATCAAACACGGTTTGTGTTAGCTCTTTGAAAATTGACACAATAAAGCAGTTTGTAGTTCTATCTCTATGCTTTTTTTGCTGTTGATGTAGCCCTAAGCAAAGACTGGCGAAAATCCCTTTCATGGAAAGGGGTTGCCAAGCTTCCAAAAAACTACGAGTTGCCTGAAATCTCAGCAAACATTTTTTCACCCAATCTCGATGATTCTTTCAGGTAATGATCAGTACACCAAAACCACTTGGCTTACCAAATTTCGTTCTTCTAGGTTCAAACGTTCGTTTGCAGTAACCGTTTTCATTTTTAGGTTTCACTCTGTTTTCTCCTAGAGGGATACATATATTTGGAACTCTAAATCAAACACGGTTTGTGCTAGCTCTTTGAAACTTGACACAATAAAGCAGTTTCAAGTTCTATCTCTATGCTTTGTTTGCTGATTATGTAGCCCTAAGCAGAGACTGGCGGAAATCACTTTCATGGAAAGGGGTTGCCAAGCTTCCAAAAAACTACGAGTTGCCTGAAATCTCAGTAAACATTTTTTCACCCAATCTTGATGATTCTTTCAGGTAATGATCAGTACACAAAAACAACTTGGCTCACCAAATTTCGCTCTTCTAGGTTCAACCGTTCGTTTGCAGTAACCGTTTTCATTTTTAGGTTTCACCCTGTTTTCTTCTATAGGGATACATGTATTTGGAACTGTAAATCAAACACGGTTTTTTCTAGCTCTTTGAACTTGACACAATAAAGCAGTTTCAAGTTCTATCTCTATGCTTTGTTTGCTGTTGATGTAGCCCTAAGCAGAGACTGGCGAAAATCACTTTCATGGAAAGGGGTTGCCAAGCTTCCAAAAAACTACGAGTTGCCTGAAATCTCAGCAAAAATTTTTCACCCAATCTTGATGATTCTTTCAGGTAATAATCAGTACACCAAAACCGCTTGGCTCACCAAATTTCGTTCTTCTAGGTTAAACCGTTCGTTTGCAGGAACCGTTTTCATTTTTAGGTTTTACTCTGTTTTCTCCTATAGGGATACATGTATTTGGAACTCTAAATCAAACACGGTTTGTGCTAGCTACTTTAATCTTGACACAATAAAGCACTTTCATGTTCTATCTCTATGCTTTCTTTGCTGTTGATGTAGCCCTAAGCAGAGACTGGCGAAAATCACTTTCATGGAAAGGGGTTGCCAAGCTTCCAAAAAACTACGAGTTGCCTGAAATCTCAGCAAACATTTTTTCACCCAATCTTGATGATTCTTTCAGGTAATGAACAGTACACCAAAACCACTTTGCTCACCAAATTTCGTTCTTCTAGGTTCAACCGTTCGTTTGCAGTAACCGTTTTCATTTTTAGGTTTCACTCTGTTTTCTATTATAGGGATACATGTATTTGGAACTCTATATCAAACACGGTTTGTGCTAGCTCTTTGAAACTTGACACAATAAAGCAGTTTCAAGTTCTATCTCTATGCTTTGTTTGCTGTTGATGTAGCCCTAAGCAGAGACTGGCGAAAATCCCTTTCATGGAAAGGGTTGCAAAGCTTGTAAAAAACTACGAGTTGCCTGAAATCTAAGCAAACATTTTTTCACCCAATCTTGATGATTCTTTCAGGTAATGATCAGTACATCAAAACCACTTGGCTCACCAAATTTCGTTCTTCTAGGTTAAATCGTTCGTTTGCAGTAACCGTTTTCATTTTTAGGTTTTCCTCTGTTTTCTCCTATAGAGATACATGTATTTGGAACTCTAAATCAAACACGGTTTGTACTATCTCTTTGTAACTTGACACAATAAAGCAATTTCAAGTTCTATCTCTATGCTTTGTTTGCTGTTGATGTAGCCCTAAGCAGAGACTGGTGAAAATCACTTTCATGGAAAGGGGTTGCCAAGCTTCCAAAAAACTACGAGTTGCCTGAAATCTCACCAAACATTTTTTCAAGCAAACTTGATGATTCTTTCAGGTAATGATCAGTACACCAAAATCACTTAATTCACCAAATTTCGTTCTTCAAGGTTCAACCGTTCGTTTGGAGTAACTGTTTGCATTTTTAGGTTTCACTCTGTTTTCTCCTATATGGATACAGGTATTGGGACTCTAAATCAAACACGGTTTGTGTTAGCTCTTTGAAAATTGACACAATAAAGCAGTTTGTAGTTCTATCTCTATGCTTTTTTTGCTGTTGATGTAGCCCTAAGCAAAAACTGGCGAAAATCCCTTTCATGGAAAGGGGTTGCCAAGCTTCCAAAAAACTACGAGTTGCCTGAAATCTCAGCAAACATTTTTTCACCCAATCTTGTTGATTCTTTCAGGTAATGATCAGTACACCAAAACCACTTGGCTTACCAAATTTCGTTCTTCTAGGTTCAAACGTTCGTTTGCAGTAACCGTTTTCATTTTTAGGTTTCACTCTGTTTTCTCCTATAGGGATACATATATTTGGAACTCTAAATCAAACACGGTTTGTGCTAGCTCTTTGAAACTTGACACAATAAAGCAGTTTCAAGTTCTATCTCTATGCTTTGTTTGCTGATTATGTAGCCCTAAGCAGAGACTGGCGGAAATCACTTTCATGGAAAGGGGTTGCCAAGCTTCCAAAAAACTACGAGTTGCCTGAAATCTCAGTAAACATTTTTTCACCCAATCTTGATGATTCTTTCAGGTAATGATCAGTACACAAAAACAACTTGGCTCACCAAATTTCGCTCTTCTAGGTTCAACCGTTCGTTTGCAGTAACCGTTTTCATTTTTAGGTTTCACCCTGTTTTCTTCTATAGGGATACATGTATTTGGAACTGTAAATCAAACACGGTTTTTTCTAGCTCTTTGAACTTGACACAATAAAGCAGTTTCAAGTTCTATCTCTATGCTTTGTTTGCTGTTGATGTAGCCCTAAGCAGAGACTGGCGAAAATCACTTTCATGGAAAGGGGTTGCCAAGCTTCCAAAAAACTACGAGTTGCCTGAAATCTCAGCAAAAATTTTTCACCCAATCTTGATGATTCTTTCAGGTAATAATCAGTACACCAAAACCGCTTGGCTCACCAAATTTCGTTCTTCTAGGTTAAACCGTTCGTTTGCAGGAACCGTTTTCATTTTTAGGTTTTACTCTGTTTTCTCCTATAGGGATACATGTATTTGGAACTCTAAATCAAACACGGTTTGTGCTAGCTACTTTAATCTTGACACAATAAAGCACTTTCATGTTCTATCTCTATGCTTTCTTTGCTGTTGATGTAGCCCTAAGCAGAGACTGGCGAAAATCACTTTCATGGAAAGGGGTTGCCAAGCTTCCAAAAAACTACGAGTTGCCTGAAATCTCAGCAAACATTTTTTCACCCAATCTTGATGATTCTTTCAGGTAATGATCAGTACACGAAAACCACTTGGCTCACCAAATTTTGTTTTTCTAGGTTAAACCGTTCGTTTGCAGTAACCGTTTTATTTTTTAGGTTTCACTCTGTTTTCTCCTATAGGGATACATGTATTTGGAACTCTAAATCAAACACGGTTTGTCCTAACTCTTTGAAAGTTGACACAAGAAAGCATTTTCAAATTCTATCTCTATGCTTTGTTTGCTGTTGATGTAGCCCTAAGCAGAGACTGGCGGAAATCACTTTCATGGAAAGGCGTTGCCAAGCTTCCAAAAAAGTACGAGTTGCTTGAAATCTCAGCAAACATTTTTTCACCCATTCTTGATGATTCTTTCAGGTAAAGATCAGTACACCAAAACCACTTGGCTCACCAAATTTCGTTCTTCTTGGTTAAACCGTTCGTTTGCATTAACCGTTTTCATTTTTTGGTTTCACTCTGTTTTCTCCTATAGGGATACATGTATTTGGAACTCTAAATCAAACACGGTTTGTGCTAGCTCTTTTAAACTTGACACAATAAAGCAGTTTGTAGTTCTATCTCTATGCTTTTTTTGCTGTTGATGTAGCCCTAAGCAGAGACTGGCGAAAATCACTTTCATGGGAACGGGTTGCCAAGCTTTCAAAAAACTACGAGTTTCCTGAAATCTCAGCAAACATTTTTTCACCAAATCTTGATGATACTTTCAGGTAATGATCAGTACACCAAAACCACTTTGCTCACCAAATTTCGTTCTTCTAGGTTAAAACGTTCGTTTACAGTAACCGTTTTCATTTTTAGGTTTCACTCTGTTTTCTCCTATAGGGATACATGTATTTGGAACTCTAAATCAAACACGGTTTGAGCTAGCTCTTTGAATCTTGACACAATAAAGAAGTTTCAAGTTCTATTTCTATGCTTTGTTTGCTGTTGATGTAGCCCTAACCAGAGAGTGGCGAAAATCACTTTCATGGAAACGGGTTGCCAAGCTTTCAAAAAACTACGAGTTGCCTGAAATCTCAGCTAACATTTTTTCACCCAATCTTGATGATTCTTTCAGGTAATGATCAGTACACCAAAACCACTTTGCTCACCAAATTTCGTTCTTCTAGGTTAAAACGTTCGTTTACAGTAACCCTTTTCATTTTTAGGTTTCACTCTGTTTTCTCCTATATGGATACATGTATTTGGAATTCTAAATCAAACACGGTTTGTGCTAGCTCTTTGAAACTTGACACAATAAAGCACTTTCAAGTTCTATCGCTATGCTTTGTTTGCTGTTGATGTAGCCCTAAGCAGAGACTGGCGAAAATCACTTTCATGGAAAGGGGTTGCCAAGCTTCTAAAAAACTACAAGTTTCCTGAAATCTCAGCAAACATTTTTGAACCCAATCTTGATGATTCTTTCCGGTCATGATAAGTACACCAAAACCACTTGGCTCACCAAATTTCGTTCTTCTAGGTTCAACCGTTCGTTTGCAGTAACCGTTTTCATTTTTAGGTTTCACTCTGTTTTCTCCTATAGCGATACATGTATTTGGAACTCTAAATCAAACACGGTTTGTGCTAGCTCTTTGAAACTTGACACAATAAAGCAGTTTCAAGTTCTATCTCTATGCTTTGTTTGCTGTTGATGTAGCCCTAAGCAGAGACTGGTGAAACTCACTTTCATGGAAAAGGGTTGCCAAGCTTCCAAAAAACTACGAGTTGCCTGAAATCTCAGCGAACATTTTTTTCACCCAATCTTGATGATTCTTTCAGGTAATGATCAGTACACCCAAACCACTTGGCTCTCCAAATTTCGATCTTCTAGGTTAAAGCGTTCATTTGATTTAACCGTTTTCATTTTTAGGTTTTACTCTGTTTTCTCCTATAGGTATACAAGTATTTGGAACTCTAAATCAAACACGGTTTGTGCTAGCTCTTTGAAACTGGACACAATAAAGCAGTTTCAAGTTCTATCTCTATGCTTTGTTTGCTGTTGATGTAGCCCTAACCAGAGAGTGGCGAAAATCACTTTCATGGAAACGGGTTGCCAAGCTTTCAAAAAACTACGAGTTGCCTGAAATCTCAGCTAACATTTTTTCACCCAATCTTGATGATTCTTTCAGGTAATGATCAGTACACCAAAACCACTTTGCTCACCAAATTTCGTTCTTCTAGGTTAAAACGTTCGTTTACAGTAACCCTTTTCATTTTTAGGTTTCACTCTGTTTTCTCCTATATGGATACATGTATTTGGAATTCTAAATCAAACACGGTTTGTGCTAGCTCTTTGAAACTTGACACAATAAAGCACTTTCAAGTTCTATCGCTATGCTTTGTTTGCTGTTGATGTAGCCCTAAGCAGAGACTGGCGAAAATCACTTTCATGGAAAGGGGTTGCCAAGCTTCTAAAAAACTACAAGTTTCCTGAAATCTCAGCAAACATTTTTGAACCCAATCTTGATGATTCTTTCCGGTCATGATAAGTACACCAAAACCACTTGGCTCACCAAATTTCGTTCTTCTAGGTTCAACCGTTCGTTTGCAGTAACCGTTTTCATTTTTAGGTTTCACTCTGTTTTCTCCTATAGCGATACATGTATTTGGAACTCTAAATCAAACACGGTTTGTGCTAGCTCTTTGAAACTTGACACAATAAAGCAGTTTCAAGTTCTATCTCTATGCTTTGTTTGCTGTTGATGTAGCCCTAAGCAGAGACTGGTGAAACTCACTTTCATGGAAAAGGGTTGCCAAGCTTCCAAAAAACTACGAGTTGCCTGAAATCTCAGCGAACATTTTTTTCACCCAATCTTGATGATTCTTTCAGGTAATGATCAGTACACCCAAACCACTTGGCTCTCCAAATTTCGATCTTCTAGGTTAAAGCGTTCATTTGATTTAACCGTTTTCATTTTTAGGTTTTACTCTGTTTTCTCCTATAGGTATACAAGTATTTGGAACTCTAAATCAAACACGGTTTGTGCTAGCTCTTTGAAACTGGACACAATAAAGCAGTTTCAAGTTCTATCTCTATGGTTGGTTTGCTGTTGATGTAGCCCTAAGCAGAGACTGGCGAAAATCACTTTCATGGAAAGGGGTTGCCAAGCTTTCAAAAAACTACGAGTTGCCTGAAATCTCAGCAAACATTTTTTCACCCAATCTTGATGATTCTTTCAGGTAATGATCAGGACACCAAAACCAATTGGCTCACCAAATTTCGTTCTTCTAGTTTCAACCGTTCGTTTGCAGTAACCGTTTTCATTTTTAGGTTTCACTCTGTTTTCTCCTATAGGAATACATGTATTTGAAACTCTAAATCAAACACGGATTGTGCTAGGTCTTTGAAACTTGACACTATAAAGCAGTTTCAAGTTCCATCTCTTTGCTTTGTTTGCTGTTGATGTAGCCCTAAGCAGAGACTGGCAAAAATCACTTTCATGGAAGGGGGTTGCCAAGCTTCCAAAAAACTACGAGTTGCCTGAAATCTCAGCAAACATTTTTTAACCCAATCGTGATGATTCTTTCAGGTAATGATCAGTACACCAAAACCGCTTGGCTCACCAAATTTCGTTCTTCAAGGTAAACCGTTATTTTGCAGTAACCGTTTTCATTTTTAGGTTTCACTCTGTTTTCTCCTACAGGGATACATGTATTTGGAACTCTAAATCAAACACGGTTTGTGCTAGCTCTTTGAAATTTGACACAATAAAGCAGTTTCAATTTCTGTCTCGATGCTTTGTTTGCTGTTGATGTAGCACTAAGCAGAGACTGGTGAAAATCACTTTAATGGAAAGGGGTTGCCAAGCTTTCAAAAAAGTACGAGTTGCCTGAAATCTCCCCAAACATTTTTTCACCCAATCTTGATGATTCTTTCAGGTAATGATCAGTACACCAAAACCACTTAACTCACCAAATTTCGTTCTTCTAGGGTCAACCGTTCGTTTGAAGAAACCGTTTTCAATTTTAGGTTTCAATCTGTTTTCTCCTATATGGATACATGTATTTGGAACTCTAAATCAAACACGGTTTGTGTTAGCTCTTTGAAACTTGACACAATAAAGCAGTTTCAAGTTCTATCTCGATGCTGTGTTTGCTGTTGATGTAGCCCTAAGCAGAGAGTGGCGAAAATCACTTTCATGGAAAGGGGTTGCAAAGCTTCCAAAAAACTACGAGTTGCCTGAAATCTAAGCAAACATTTTTTCACCCAATCTTGATGATTCTTTCAGGTAATGATCAGTACACCAAAACCACTTGGCTCACCAAATTTCGTTCCTCTAGGTTAAACCGTTCATTTGCAGTAACCGTTTTCATTTTTAGGTTTCACTCTGTTTTCTCCTATAGGGATACATGTATTTGGAACTCTAAATCAAACACGGTTTGTGCTAGCTCTTTGAAACTTGACACAATAAAGCAGTTTCAAGTTCTATCTCTATGATTTGTGTGCTGTTGATGTAGCCCTAAGCAGAGGCTCGCGAAAATCACTTTCATGGAAACGGATTGCCAAGCTTTCAAAAAACTACGAGTTGCCTGAAATCTCAGCAAACATTTTTTCACCCAATCTTGATGATTCTTTCAGGTAATGATCAGTACACCAAAACCACTTGGCTCACCAAATTTCGTTCTTCTAGGTTCAACCGTTCGTTTGCAGTAACCGTTTTCATTTTTAGGTTTCACTCTGTTTTCTCCTATATGGATACATGTATTAGAAACTCTAAATCAAACACGGTTTGTGCTAGCTCTTTGAAACTTGACACAATAAAGCAGTTTCAAGTTCTATCTCTATGCTTTGTTTGCTGTTGATGTAGCCCTAAGCAGAGACTGGCGAAAATCACTTTCATAGAAAGGGGTTGCCAAGCTTCCAAAAAACTACGAGTTGCCTGAAATCTCAGCAAAAATTTTTCACCCAATCTTGATGATTCTTTCAGGCAATGATCAGTACACCAAAACCGCTTGGCTCACCAAATTTCGTTCTTCTAGGTTAAACCGTTCGTTTGCAGGAAACGTTTTCATTTTTAGGTTTTACTCTGTTTTCTCCTTTAGGGATACATGTATTTGGAACTCTAAATCAAACACGGTTTGTGCTAGCTCCTTTAATCTTGACACAATAAAGCAGTTTCAAGTTCTATCTCTATGCTTTGTTTGCTGTTGATGTAGCCCTAAGCAGAGACTGGCGAAAATCACTTTCATGGAAAGGGGTTGCCAAGCTTCCAAAAAACTACGAGTTGCCTGAAATCTCAGCAAACATTTTTTCACCCAATCTTGATGATTCTTTCAGGTAATGATCAGTACACGAAAACCACTTGGCTCACCAAATTTCGTTCTTCTAGGTTAAACCGTTCGTTTGCAGTAACCGTTTTATTTTTTAGGTTTCACTCTGTTTTCTCCTATAGGGATACATGTATTTGGAACTCTAAATCAAACACGGTTTGTGCTAACTCTTTGAAAGTTGACACAATAAAGCAGTTTCAAGTTCTATCTCTATGCTTTGTTTGCTGTTGATGTAGCCCTAAGCAGAGACTGGCGGAAATCACTTTCATGGAAAGGCGTTGCCAAGCTTCCAAAAAATACGAGTTGCCTGAAATCTCAGCAAACATTTTTTCACCCAATCTTGATGATTCTTTCAGGTAAAGATCAGTACACCAAAACCACTTGGCTCACCAAATTTCGTTCTTCTTGGTTAAACCGTTCGTTTGCAGTAACCGTTTTCATTTTTAGGTTTCACTCTGTTTTCTCCTATAGGGATACATGTATTTGGAACTCTAAATGAAACACGGTTTGTGCTAGCTCTTTTAAACTTGACAAAATAAAGCAGTTTCAAGTTCTATCTCTATGCTTTGTTTGCTGTTGATGTAGCCCTAAGCAGAGACTGGTGAAAATCACTTTAATGGAAAGAGGTTGCCAAGCTTCCAAAAAAGTACGAGTTGCCTGAAATCTCCCCAAACATTTCTTCACCCAATCTTGATGATTCTTTCAGGTAATGATCAGTACACCAAAACCACTTAACTCACCAAATTTCGTTCTTCTAGGGTCAACCGTTCGTTTGCACTAACCGTTTTCATTTTTAGGTTTCAATCTGTTTTCTCCTATATGGATACATGTATTTGGAACTCTAAATCAAACACGGTTTGTGTTAGCTCTTTGAAACTTGACACAATAAAGCAGTTTCATGTTCTATCTCTATGCTTTGTTTGCTGTTGATGTAGCCCTAAGTAGAGACTGGCGAAAATCACTTTCATGAAAACGGGTTGCCAAGCTTCCATAAAACTACGAGTTGCCTGAAATCTCAGCAAACATTTTTTCACCCAATCGTGATGTTTCTTTCAGGTAATGATCAGTACACCAAAACCGCTTGGCTCACCAAATTTCGTTCTTCTAGGTTAAACCATTGGTTTGCAGTAACCGTTTTCATTTTTAGGTTTCACTCTGTTTTCTCCTACAGGGATACATGTATTTGGAACTCTAAATCAAACACGGTTTGTGCTAGCTCTTTGAAACTTGACACAATAAAGCAGTTTCAAGTTCTATCTCTATGCTTTGTTTGCTGTTGATGTAGCCCTAAGCAGAGACTTGCGAAAATCACTTTCATGGAAACGGGTTGCCAAGCTTTCAAAAAACTACGAGTTGCCTGAAATCTCAGCTAACATTTTTTCACCCAATCTTGATGATTCTTTCAGGTAATGATCAGTACAACAAAACCACTTGGCTCACCAAATTTCGTTCTTCTAGGTTAAAACGTTCGTTTACACTAACCCTTTTCATTTTTAGGTTTCACTCTGTATTCTCCTATAGGGATACATGTATTTGGAACTCTAAATCAAACACGGTTTGTGCTAGCTCTTTGAATCTTGACACAATAAAGCAGTTTCAAGTTCTATCTCTATGCTTTGTTTGCTGTTGATGTAGCCTTAAGGAGAGACTGGCAAAAATCACTTTCATGGAAAGGGGTTGCCAAGCTTCCAAAAAACTACGAGTTCCCTGAAATCTCAGCAAACATTTTTTCACCCAATCTTGATGATTCTTTCAGGTAATAATCAGTACTCCAAAACCATTGGCTCACCAAATTTCGTTCTTCTAGTTACTACCGTTCGTTTGCAGTAACCGTTTTCATTTTTAGGTTTCACTCTGTTTTCTCCTATAGGGATACATGTATTTGGAACTCTAAATCAAACACGGTTTGTGCTAGCTCTTTGAAACTTGACACAATAAAGCAGTTTCAAGTTCTATCTGTATGCTTTGTTTGCTGTTGATGTAGCCCTAAGCAGAGACTGGAGAAAATCACTTTCATGGAAAGGGGTTGCCAAGCTTCCTAAAAACTACGAGTTGCCTAATATCTCAGCAAACATTTTTTTAACCCAATCTTGATGATTCTTTCCGGTAATGATAAGTACACCAAAACCAATTGGCTCACCAAATTTCGTTCTTCTAGTTTCAACCGTTCGTTTGTAGTAACCGTTTTCATTTTTAGGTTTCACTCTGTTTTCTCCTATAGCGATACATGTATTTGGAACTCTAAATCAAACATGGTGTGTGCTAGCTCTTTGAAACTTGACACAATAAAGCAGTTTCAAGTTCTATCTCTATGCTTTGTTTGCTGTTGATGTAGCCCTAAGCAGAGACTGGTGAAACTCACTTTCATGGAAAAGGGTTGCCAAGCTTAAAAAAAACTACGAGTTGCCTGAAATCTCAGCAAACATTTTTTTCACCCAATCTTGATGATTCTTTCAGGTAATGATCACTACACCAAAACCACTTGGCTCTCCAAATTTCGTTCTTCTAGGTTAAAGCGTTCATTTGATTTAACCGTTTTCATTTTTAGGTTTCACTCTGTTTTCTCCTATAGGTATACATGTATTTGGAACTCTAAATCAAACACGGTTTGTGCTAGCTCTTTGAAACTGGACACAATAAAGCAGTTTCAAGTTCTATCTCTATGGTTTGTTTGCTGTTGATGTAGCCATAAGCAGAGACTGGCGAAAATCTCTTTCATGGAAAGGGGTTGCCAAGCTTCCAAATAACTACGAGTTGCCTGAAATCTCAGCAAACATTTTTTTACCAATCTTGATGATTCTTGCAGGTAATGATCAGTACACCAAAACCACTTGGCTCACGAAATTTCGTTCTTCTAGGTTCAACCGTTCGTTTGCAGTAATCGTTTTCATTTTTAGGTTTCACTCTGTTTTCTCCTATAGGGATACATGTATTTGGAACTCTAAAAAAAACACGGTTTGTGCTAGCTCTTTGAAACTTAACACAATGAAGCAGTTTCAAGTTCTATCTCTATGCTTTGTTTGCTGTTGATGTAAGCCTAAGCAGAGACTGGCGAAAATCACTTTTATAGAAAGGGGTTGCCAAGCTTCCAAAAAACTACGAGTTGCCTGAAACCTCAGCAAACATTTTTTCACCCAATCTTGATGGTTCTTTCAGGTAATGATCAGTACACCAAAACCACTTGGCTCACCAAATTTCGTTCTTCTAGGTTAAACCGTTCATTTGCAGTAACCGTTTTCATTTTTAGGTTTCACTCTGTTTTCTCCTATAGGGATACATGTATTTGGAACTCTAAATCAAACACGGTTTGTGCTAGCTCTTTGAAACTTGACACAATGAAGCAGTTTCAAGTTCTATCTCTATGCTTTGTTTGCTGTTGATGTAGCCCTATGCAGAGACTGGCGAAAATCACTTTCATGGAAAGGGGTTTCCAAGCTTCCAAAAAACTATGAGTTGCTGAAATCTCAGCAAACATTTTTTCACCCAATCTTGATGGTTCTTTCAGGTAATGATCAGTACACCAAAACCACTTGGCTCACCAAATTTCGTTCTTCTAGGTTCAACCGTTCGTTTGCAGTAACCGTTTTCATTTTTAGGTTTCACTCTGTTTTCTCCTATAGGGATACATGTATTTGGAACTCTAAATCAAACACGGTTTGTGCTAGCTCTTTGAAACTTGACACAATAAAGGAGTTTCAAGTTCTATCTCTATGGTTTGTTTGCTGTTGATGTAGCCGTAAGCAGAGACTGGCGAAAATCTCTTTCATGGAAAGGGGTTGCCAAGCTTCCAAATAACTACGAGTTGCCTGAAATCTCAGCAAACATTTTTTTACCAATCTTGATGATTCTTGCAGGTAATGATCAGTACACCAAAACCACTTGGCTCACCAAATTTCGTTCTTCTAGGTTCAACCGTTCGTTTGCAGTAATCGTTTTCATTTTTAGGTTTCACTCTGTTTTCTCCTATAGGGATACATGTATTTGGAACTCTAAAAAAAACACGGTTTGTGCTAGCTCTTTGAAACTTAACACAATGAAGCAGTTTCAAGTTCTATCTCTATGCTTTGTTTGCTGTTGATGTAAGCCTAAGCAGAGACTGGCGAAAATCACTTTTATGGAAAGGGGTTGCCAAGCTTCCAAAAAACTACGAGTTGCCTGAAACCTCAGCAAACATTTTTTCACCCAATCTTGATGGTTCTTTCAGGTAATGATAAGTACACCAAAACCACTTGGCTCACCAAATTTCGTTCTTCTAGGTTAAACCGTTCGTTTGCAGTAACCGTTTTCATTTTTAGGTTTCACTCTGTTTTCTCCTATAGGGATACATGTATTTGGAACTCAAAATCAAACACGGTTTGTCCTAGCTTTTTGATACTTGACAAAATAAAGCAGTTTCAAGTTGTATCTCTATGCTTTGTTTGCTGTTGATGTAGCCCTAAGCAGAGACTGGCGAAAATCACTTTCATGGAAAGGGGTTGCTAAGCTTCCAAAAAACTACGAATTGCCTGAAATCTCAGCAAACATTTTTTCACCCAATCTTGATGATTCTTTCAGGTAATGATCAGTACTCCAAAACCACTTGGCTCACCAAATTTCGTTCTTCTAGGTTAAACCGTTCGTTTGCAGGAACCGTTTTCATTTTTAGGTTTCACTCTGTTTTCTCCTATAGGGATACATGTATTTGGAACTCAAAATCAAACACGGTTTATCCTAGCTTTTTGAAACTTGACACAATAAAGCAGTTTCAAGTTCTATCTCTATGCTTTGTTTGCTGTTGATGTAGCCCTAAGCAGAGACTGGCGAAAATCACTTTCATGGAAAGGGGTTGCCAAGCTTCCAAAATCTACGAGTTGCCTGAAATCTCAGCAAACATTTTTTCACCCAATCTTGATGGTTCTTTCAGGTAATGATCAGTACACCAAAACCACTTGGTTCTGCACATTTCGTTCTTCTAGGTTCAACCGTTCGTTTGCAGTAACCGTTTTCATTTTTAGGTTTCACTGTGTTTTCTCCTATAGGGATACATGTATTTGGAACTCTAAATAGAACACGGTTTGTGCTAGCTCTTTGAAACTTGACACAATAAAGCAGTTTCAAGTTCTATCTCTATGCTTTGTTTGCTGTTGATGTAGCTTTCAAGCGAGACTGGCGAAAATCACTTTCATGAAAAGGGGTTGCCAAGCTTCCAAAAAACTACGAGTTGCCTGAAATCTCAGCAAACATTTTTTCACCCAATCTTGATGATTCTTTCAGGTAATGATCAGTACAACAAAACCACTTGGCTCACCAAATTTCGTTCTTCTAGGTTCAACCGTTCGTTTGCAAAAACCGTTTTC
Organism: Ictidomys tridecemlineatus; assembly: GCF_052094955.1. Taxonomy (NCBI): domain Eukaryota; kingdom Metazoa; phylum Chordata; class Mammalia; order Rodentia; family Sciuridae; genus Ictidomys; species Ictidomys tridecemlineatus. Next base: position 66,464 of record NW_027523842.1, on the reverse strand, counting down.
ATTTTTAGGTTTCACTCTGTTTTCTCCTATAGGGATTCATGTATTTGGAACTCTAAATCAAACACGGTTTGTGCTAGCTCTTTGAAACTTGACACTAAAAAGCAGTTTCAAGTTCTATCTCTATGGTTTGTTTGCTGTTGATGTAGCACTAAGCAGAGACTGGCGAAAATCACTTTCATGGAAAGGGGTTGCCAAGCTTCCAAAAAACTACGAGTTTCCTGAAATCTCAGCAAACATTTTTTCACACAATCTTGATGGTTCTTTCAGGTAATGATCAGTACACGAAAACCACTTGGCTCGCCAAATTTCGTTCTTCTAGATTAAACCGTTCGTTTGCAGTAACCGTTTTCATATTTAGGTTTCACTCTCTTTTCTCCTATAGGGATACATGTATTTGGAACTCTAAATCAAACACGGTTTGTGCTAGCTCTTTGAAACTTGACACAATAAAGGAGTTTCAAGTTCTATCTATATGGTTTGTTTGCTGTTGATGTAGCCGTAAGCAGAGACTGGCGAAAATCTCTTTCATGGAAAGGGGTTGCCAAGCTTCCAAACAACTATGAGTTGCCTGAAATCTCAGCAAACATTTTTTTACCAATCTTGATGATTCTTGCAGGTAATGATCAGTACACCAAAACCACTTGGCTCACCAAATTTCGTTCTTCTAGGTTCAACCGTTCGTTTGCAGTAATCGTTTTCATTTTTAGGTTTCACTCTGTTTTCTCCTATAGGGATACATGTATTTGGAACTCTAAAAAAAACACGGTTTGTGCTAGCTCTTTGAAACTTAACACAATGAAGCAGTTTCAAGTTCTATCTCTATGCTTTGTTTGCTGTTGATGTAGCCCTAAGCAGAGACTGGCGAAAATCCCTTTCATGGAAAGGGGTTGCTAAGCTTCCAAAAAACTACGAATTGCCTTAAATCTCAGCAAACATTTTTTCACCCAATCTTGATGATTCTTTCAGGTAATGATCAGTACACAAAAACCACTTGGCTCACCAAATTTCGTTCTTATAGGTTAAACCGTTCGTTTGCAGTAACCGTTTTCATTTTTAGGTTTCACTCTGTTTTCTCCTATAGGGATACATGTATTTGGAACTCAAAATCAAACACGGTTTGTCCTAGCTTTTTGAAACTTGACACAATAAAGCAGTTTCAAGTTCTATCTCTATGCTTTGTTTGCTGTTGATGTAGCCCTAAGCAGAGACTGGCGAAAATCACTTTCATGGAAAGGGGTTGCCAAGCTTCCAATATCTACGAGTTGCCTGAAATCTCAGCAAACATTTTTTCACCCAATCTTGATGGTTCTTTCAGGTAATGATCAGTACACCAAAACCACTTGGTTCTGCACATTTCGTTCTTCTAGGTTCAACCGTTCGTTTGCAGTAACCGTTTTCATTTTTAGGTTTCACTCTGTTTTCTCCTATAGGGATACATGTATTTGGAACTCTAAATAGAACACGGTTTGTGCTAGCTCTTTGAAACTTGACACAATAAAGCAGTTTCAAGTTCTATCTCTATGCTTTGTCTGCTGTTGATGTAGCCCTAAGCAGAGACTGGCGAAAATCACTTTCATGGAAAGGGGTTGCCAAGCTTCCAAAAAACTACGAGTTACCTGAAATCTCAGCAAACATTTTTTCACCCAATCTTGATGATTCTTTCAGGTAATGATCAGTACACCAAAACCACTTGGTTCTGCACATTTCGTTCTTCTAGGTTCAACCGTTCGTTTGCAGTAACCGTTTTCATTTTTAGGTTTCACTCTGTTTTCTCCTATAGGGATACATGTATTTGGAACTCTAAATAGAACACGGTTTGTGCTAGCTCTTTGAAACTTGACACAATAAAGCAGTTTCAAGTTCTATCTCTATGCTTTGTTTGCTATTGATGTAGCTTTAAAGAGAGACTGGCGAAAATCACTTTCATGGAAAGCTGTTGCCAAACTTCCAAAAAAGGGCGAGTTGGCTGAAATCTCAGCAAACATTTTTTCACCCAATCTTGATGATTCTTTCAGGTAATGATAAGTACACCAAAACCACTTGGCTCACCAAATTTCGTTCTTCCAGGTTAAACCGTTCGTTTGCAGTAACCGTTTTCATTTTTAGGTTTCACTCTGTTTTCTCCTATAGGGATACATGTATTTGGAACTCTAATTCAAACACGGTTTGTGCTAGCTCTTTGAAACTTGACACAATAAAGCAGTTTCAAGTTCTATCTCTATGCTTTGTTTGCTGTTGATGTAGCTCTAAGCTGAGACTTGTGAAAATCTCTTTCATGGAAAGGGGTTGCCAAGCTTCCAAAAAACTACGAGTTGCCTGAAATATCGTCAAACATTTTTTCACCCAATCTTGATGATTCTTTCAGGTAATGATCAGTACACCAAAACCACTTGGCTCACCAAATTTCGTTCTTCTAGGTTCAACCGTTCGTTTGCAGTAACCGTTTTCATTTTTAGGTTTCACTCTGTTTTCTCCTATAGGGATACATGTATTTGGAACTCTAAATCAAACACCGTTTGTGCTAGCTCTTTGAAACTTGACACAATAAAGAAGTTTCAAGTTCTATCTCTATGGTTTGTTTGCTGTTGATGTATCCCTAAGCAGAGACTGGCGAAAATCACTTTCATGGAAAGGGGTTGCCAAGCTTCCAAAAAACTATGAGTTGCCTGAAATCTCAGCAAACATTTTTTCACCCAATCTTGATGGTTTTTGAAGGTATGATCAGTACACCAAAACCACTCGGCTCACCAAATTTCGTTCTGCTAGGTTCAACCGTTCGTTTGCAGTAACCGTTTTCATTTTTAGGTTTCACTCTTTTTTCTCCTATACAGATACATATATTTGGAACACTAAATCAAACACGGTTTGTGCTAGCTCTTTGAAACTTACCATAATAAAGCAGTTTCAAGTTCTATCTCTATGCTTCATTTGCTGTTGATGTAGCCCTAAGCAGAGACTGGCGGAAATCACTTTCATGGAAACGGGTTGCCAAGCTTCCAAAAAACTATGAGTTGCCTGAAATATCAGCAAACATTTTTTCACCCAATCTTGATGATTCTTTCAGGTAATGATCAGTACACCGAAACCACTTGGCTCACCAAATTTCGTTCTTCTAGGTTCAACCGTTCGTTTGCAGTAACCGTTTTCATTTTTAGGTTTCACTCTGTTTTCTCCTAGAGGGATACATGTATTTGGAACTCTAAAAAAACCACGGTTTGTGCTAGCTCTTTGAAACTTGACAGAATAAAGCAGTTTCAAGTTCTATCTCTATGCTTTGTTTGCTGTTGATGTAGCCCTAAGCAGAGACTGGCGAAAATCACTTTCATGGAAAGGGGTTACCAAGCTTCCAAAAAACTACGAGTTGCCTGAAATCTCAGCAAACATTTTTTCACCCCATCTTGATGGTTCTTTCAGGTAATGATCAGTACACCAAAACCACTTGGCTCTCCACATTTCGTTCTTCTAGGTTAAACCGTTCGTTTGCAGTAACCGTTTTCATTTTTAGGTTTCACTCTGTTTTCTCCTATAGGGATACATGTATTTTGAACTCTAAATCAAACACGGTTTGTGCTAGCTCTTTGAAAATTGAAACAATAAAGCAGTTTCAAGTTCTGTCTTTTTGCTTTGTTTGCTGTTGATGTAGCCCAAAGCAGAGACTGGCGAAAATCACTTTCATGGAAAGGGCTTGCCAAGCTTCCAAAAAACTACGAGTTGCCTGAAATCCAGACAAAAATTTTTCACCCAATCTTGATGATTCTTTCAGGTAATGATCAGTACACGAAAACAACTTGGCTCACCAAATTTCGTTCTTCTAGGTTCAACCGTTCGTTTACAGTAACCGTTTTCATTTTTAGGTTTCACTCTGTTTTCTCCTACAGGGATACATGTATTTGGAACGCTAAATCAAACATGGTTTGTGTTAGCTCTTTGAAACTTGACACAATAAAGCAGTCTCAAGTTCTATCTCTATGCTTTATTTGCTGTTGATGTAGCCCTAAGCAGAGACTGGCGAAAATCAATTTCATGGAAAGGGGTTGCCAAGCTTCCAAAAAACTACGAGTTGCCTGAAATCTCAGCAAACATTTGTGCACCCAATCTTGATGATTCTTTCAGGTAATGATAAGTACACCAAAATCACTTGGCTCACCAAATTTCGTTCTTCTAGGTTAAACCGTTGGTTTGCAGTAACCTTTTTCATTTTTAGGTTTCACTCTGTTTTCTCCTATAGGGATACATGTATTTGGAACTCTAAATCAAACACGATTTGTGCTTCCTCTTTGAAACTTGACACAATAAATCAGTTTCAAGTTCTATCTCTATGCTTTGTGTGCTGTTGATGGAGCCCTAAGCAGAAACTGGCGAAAATCACTTTCATGGAAAGGGGTTGCCAAGCTTCCAAAAAACTACGAGTTGCCTGAAATCTCAGCAAACATTTTTTCAGCCAATCTTGATGGTTCTTTCAGGTAATGATCAGTAAACCAAAACCACTTGGCTCACCAAATTTCGTACTTCTAGGTTCAACCGTTCGTTTGCAGTAACCGTTTTCATTTTTTGGTTTCACTCTGTTTTCTCCTATAGAGATACATGTATTTGGAACTCTAAATCAAACACGGTTTGTGCTAGCTCTTTGAAACTTGACACAATAAAGCAGTTTCAAGTTCTATCTCTATGCTTTGTTTGCTGTTGATGTAGCCCTAACCAGAAACTGTCGAAAATCACTTTCATGGAAAGCGGTTGCCAAACTTCCAAAAAAGGGCGAGTTGCCTGAAATCTCAGCAAACATTTTTTCACCCAATCTTGATGATTCTTTCAGGTAATGATCAGTACACCAAAACCACTTGTCTCACCAAATTTAGTTTTTGTAGGTTTAACCATTCGTTTGCAGTAACCGTTTTCATTTTTAGGTTTCACTCTTTTCTATCCTACAGAGATACATGTATTTGAAACTCTAAATCAAACACGGCTTGTGCTAGCTCTATGAAACTTGACACAATAAAGCAGTTTCAAGTTCTATGTCTATGCGTTGTTTGCTGTTGATGTAGCCCTAAGCAGAGACTGGCAAAAATCACTTTCATGGAAAGGGGTTGCCAAGCTTCCAAAAAACTACAAGTTGCCTGAAATCTCAACAAACATTATTTCACCCAATCTTGATGATTCTTTCAGGTAATGATCAGTACAGTAAAAGCCCTTGGCTCACCAAATTTCGTTCTTCTAGGTTCAACCGTTCGTTTGCAGTAACCGTTTTCAGTTTTAGGTTTCACTCTGTTTTCTCCTATAGGGATACATGTATTTGGAACTCTAAATTAAACACGGTTTGTGCTAGCTCTTTGTAACTTGACACAATAAAGCAGTTTCAAGTTCTATCTCTATGGTTTGTTTGCTGTTGATGTAGCCCTAAGCTGAGACTGGCGAAAATCACTTTCATGAAAAGTTGTTGCCAAGTTTCCAAAAAACTACGAGTTGCCTGAAGTCTCAGGAATCATTTTTTCACCCAATCTTGATGATTCTTTCAGGTAAAGATCAGTACACCAAAAGCACTTGGCTCACCAAATTTGGTTCTTCTAGGTTCAACCGTTCGTTTGCAGTAACCGTTTTCATTTTTAGGTTTCACTCTGTTTTCTCCTATAGGGATACATGTATTTGGAACTCTAAATCAAACACGGTTTGTGCTAGCTCTTTGAAACTTGACACAATAAAGCAGTCTCAAGTTCTATCTCTATGCTTTGTTTGCTGTTGATGTAGCCCTAAGCAGAGACTGGCGAAAATCACTTTCATGGAAAGGGGTTGCCAAGCTTCCAAAAAGATACGAGTTGACTGAAATCTGAGCAAACATTTTTTCACCCAATCTTGATGATTCTTTCAGGGAATGATCAGTACACCAAAACCACTTGGCTCACCAAATATCGTTCTTCTAGGTTCAACCGTTCGTTTGCAGTAACCGTTTTCATTTTTAGGTTTCACTCTGTTTTCTCCTATAGGGATACATGTATTTGGAACTATAAATCAAACACTGTTTGTGCTTGCTCTTTGAAACGTGACACAATAAAGCAGTTTCAAGTTCTATCTCTATGCTTTCTTTGCTGTTCATGTAGCCCTAAGCAGAGACTGGTGAAAATCACTTTCATGGAAAGGGGTTGCCAAGCTTCCAAAAAACTACGAGTTCCCTGAAATCTCAGCAAACACTTTTTCACCCAATCTTGATGATTCTTTCAGGTAATGATCAGTACACCAAAACCACTTGGCTCACCAAATTTCGTTCTTCTAGGTTCAACCGTTCGTTTGCAGTAACCGTTTTCATTTTTAGGTTTCACTCTGTTTTCTCATATAGGGATACATGTATTTGAAACTCTAAATCAAACACGGTTAGTGCTAGCTCTTTGAAACTTGACACAATAAAGCAGTTTCATGTTCGTTCTCTATGGTTTGTTTCCTGTTGATGTAGCCCTAAGCAGAGACTGGCGAAAATCACTTTCATGGAAAGGGGTTGCCAAGCTTCCAAAAAACTACGAGTTGCCTGAAATCTCAAGAAACATTTTTTCACCCATTCTTGATGATTATTTCAGGTAATGATCAGTACATCAAAACCACTTGGCTCACCAAATTTCGTTCTTCTAGGTTCAACCGTTCGTTTGCAGTAACCGTTTTCATTATTAGGTTTCACTCTGTTTTCTCCTATAGGGATACATGTATTTGGAACTCTAAATCAAACACGGTTTGTGCTAGCTCTTTGAAACTTGACACAATAAAGCAGTTTCAAGTTCTATCTCTACGCTTTGTTTGCTGTTGATGTAGCCCTAAGCAGAGACTGGCGAAATTCACTTTCATGGAAAGGGGTTGCCAAGCTTCCAGAAAACTACGAGTTGCCTGAAATCTCAGCAAACATTTCTTCACCCAATCTTGATGATTCTTTCAGGTAATGATCAGTACACAAAAACCACTTGGCTCACCAAATTTCGTTCTTCTAGGTTCAACCGTTTGTTTGCTGCAACCGTTTTCAATTTTAGGTTTCACTCTGTTTTCTCCTACAGGGATACATGTATTTGGAACTCTAAATCAAACACGGTTTGTGCTAGCTCTTTGAAACTTGACACAATAAAGCAGTTTCAAGTTCTATCTCTATGCGTTGTTTGCTGTTGATGTAGCCCTAAGCAGAGACTGGCAAAAATCACTTTCATGGAAAGTGTTTGCCAAGCTTCCAAAAAACTACAAGTTGCGTGAAATCTCAGCAAATATTATTTCACCGAATCTTGATGATTCTTTCAGGTAATGATCAGTACAGTAAAAGCCCTTGGCTCACCAAATTTCGTTCTTCTAGGTTCAACCGTTCGTTTGCAGTAACCGTTTTCAGTTTTCGGTTTCACTCTGTTTTCTCCTATAGGGATACATGTATTTGGAACTCTAAATTAAACACGGTTTGTGCTAGCTCTTTGCAACTTGACACAATAAAGCAGTTTCAAGTTCTATCTCTATGGTTTGTTTGCTGTTGATGTAGCCCTAAGCTGAGACTGGCGAAAATCACTTTCATGAAAAGTTGTTGCCAAGCTTCCAAAAAACTACGAGTTGCCTGAAGTCTCAGGAATCATTTTTTCACCCAATCTTGATGATTCTTTCAGGTAAAGATCAGTACACCAAAAGCACTTGGCTCACCAAATTTGGTTCTTCTAGGTTCAACCGTTCGTTTGCAGTAACCGTTTTCATTTTTAGGTTTCACTCTGTTTTCTCCTATAGGGATACATGTATTTGGAACTCTAAATCAAACACGGTTTGTGCTAGCTCTTTGAAACTTGACACAATAAAGCAGTCTCAAGTTCTATCTCTATGCTTTGTTTGCTGTTGATGTAGCCCTAAGCAGAGACTGGCGAAAATCACTTTCATGGAAAGGGGTTGCCAAGCTTCCAAAAAGATACGAGTTGACTGAAATCTGAGCAAACATTTTTTCACCCAATCTTTATGATTCTTTCAGGGAATGATCAGTACACCAAAACCACTTGGCTCACCAAATATCGTTCTTCTAGGTTCAACCGTTCGTTTGCAGTAACCGTTTTCATTTTTAGGTTTCACTCTGTTTTCTCCTATAGGGATACATGTATTTGGAACTATAAATCAAACACTGTTTGTGCTTGCTCTTTGAAACGTGACACCATAAAGCAGTTTCAAGTTCTATCTCTATGCTTTGTTTGCTGTTCATGTAGCCCTAAGCAGAGACTGGTGAAAATCACTTTCATGGAAAGGGGTTGCCAAGCTTCCAAAAAACTACGAGTTGCCTGAAATCTCAGCAAACACTTTTTCACCCAATCTTGATGATTCTTTCAGGTAATGATCAGTACACCAAAACCACTTGGCTCACCAAATTTCGTTCTTCTAGGTTCAACCGTTCGTTTGCAGTAACCGTTTTCATTTTTAGGTTTCACTCTGTTTTCTCATATAGGGATACATGTATTTGAAACTCTAAATCAAACACGGTTAGTGCTAGCTCTTTGAAACTTGACACAATAAAGCAGTTTCATGTTCGTTCTCTATGGTTTGTTTCCTGTTGATGTAGCCCTAAGCAGAGACTGGCGAAAATCACTTTGATGGAAAGGGATTGCCAAGCTTCCAAAAAAATACGAGTTGCCTGAAATCTCAGCAAACATTTTTTCACCCATTCTTGATGATTATTTCAGGTAATGATCAGTACATCAAAACCACTTGGCTCACCAAATTTCGTTCTTCTAGGTTCAACTGTTCGTTTGCAGTAACCGTTTTCATTATTAGGTTTCACTCTGTTTTCTCCTATAGGGATACATGTATTTGGAACGCTAAATCAAACACGGTTTGTGCTAGCTCTTTGAAACTTGACACAATAAAGCAGTTTCAAGTTCTATCTCTACGCTTTGTTTGCTGTTGATGTAGCCCTAAGCAGAGACTGGCGAAATTCACTTTCATGGAAAGGGGTTGCCAAGCTTCCAGAAAACTACGAGTTGCCTGAAATCTCAGCAAACATTTCTTCACCCAATCTTGATGATTCTTTCAGGTAATGATCAGTACACAAAAACCACTTGGCTCACCAAATTTCGTTCTTCTAGGTTCAACCGTTCGTTTGCAGCAACCGTTTTCATTTTTAGGTTTCACTCTGTTTTCTCCTACAGGGATACATGTATTTGGAACTCTAAATCAAACACGGTTTGTGCTAGCCTTTTAAACTTGACACAGTAAAGCAGTTTCAAGTTCTATCTCTATGCTTTGTTTGCTGTTGATGTAGCCCTAAGCAGAGACTGGCGAAAATCACTTTCAAGGAAAGGGGTTGCCAAGCTTCCAAAAAACTACGAGTTGCCTGAAATCTCAGCAAACATTTTTTCATCCAATCTTGATGATTTTTTCAGGTAATGATCAGTACACCAAAACCACTTGGCTCACCAAATTTCTTTCTTCTAGGTTCAACCGTTCGTTTGCAGTAACCGTTTTCATTTTTAGGTTTCACTCTGTTTTGTCCTATAGGGATACATATATTTGGAACTCTAAATCAAACACGGTTTGTTCTAGGTCTTTGAAACTAGACACAATAAATAAGTTTCAAGTTCTATCTCTATGATTTGTTTGCTGTTGATGTAGCCCTAAGCAGAGACTGGCGAAAATCACTTTCATGGAAAGGGGTTGCCAAGCTTCCAAAAAACTACGAGTTGACTGAAATCTCAGCAAACATTTTGTCACCAAATCTTGATGATTCTTTCAGGTAATGATCAGTACACCAAAAGCACTTGGCTCAGCAAATTTCGTTCTTCTGGGTTCAACCGTTCGTTTGCAGTAACCGTTTTCATTTTTAGGTTTCACTCTGTTTTCTCCTATAGGGATACATGTATTTGGAACTCTAAATCAAACACGGTTTGTCCTAGCTCTTTGAAACTTGACACAAGAAAGCAGTTTCAAGTTCTATCTCTATGCTTTGTTTGCTGTTGATGTAGCCTTAAGCAGAGACTGGCGAAAATCACTTTCATGGAAAGGGGTTGCCAAGCTTCCAATAAATTACGAGTTGCCTGTAATCTCAGCAAACATTCACCCAATCTTGATGATTCTTTCAGGTAATGATCAGAACACCAAAACCACTTGGCTCACCAAATTTCGTTCTTCTAGGTTCAACCGTTCTTTTGCAGTAACCGTTTTCATTTTTAGGTTTCACTCTGTTTTCTCCTATAGGAATACATGTATTTGGAATTATAAATCAAACACGGTTTGTGCTAGCTCTTTGAAACTTGACACAATAAAGCAGTTTCAAGTTCGATCTCTATGCTTTTTTTACTGTTGATGTAGCCCTAAGCAGAGACTGTCGAAAATCACTTTCATGGAAAGGGGTTGCCAAGCTTCCAAAAAACTGCGAGTTGCTTGAAATCTCATCAAACATTTTTTCACCCAATCTTGATGATTCTTTCAGGTAATGGTCAGTACACCAAAACCACTTGGCTCACCAAATTTCGTTCTTCTAGGTTCAACCGTTCGTTTACAGTAACCGTTTTCATTTTTAGGTTTCACTCTGTTTTCTCCTATAGGGATACATGTATTTGGAACTCTAAATCAAACACGGTTTTTGCTAGCTCTTTGAAACTTGACACAATAAAGCAGTTTCAAGTTCTTTCTCTATCGTTTGTTTCCTGTTGATGTAACCCTAAGCAGAGACTGGCGAAAATCACTTTCATGCAAAGGGGTTGCCAAGCTTTAAAAAACTACGAATTTCCTGAAATCTCTGAAAACATTTTTTCACCCATTCTTGATGATTCTTTCAGGTAATGATCAGTACACGAAAACCACTTGGCTAACCCAATTTTGTTCTTCTAGGTTCAACCATTCGTTTGCAGTAACCATTTTCATTTTTAGGTTTCACTCTGTTTTCTCCTATAGGGATACATGTATTTGGAATTCTAAATCTTACACGGTTTGTGCTAGCACTTTGAAACTTGACACAATAAAGCAGTTTCAAGTTCTATCTCTATGCTTTGTTTGCTGTTGATGTACCCCTAAGCAGAGACTTGCGAAAATCACTTTCATGGAAAGTTGTTGCCAAGCTTCCAAAAAACTACGAGTTTCCTGAAGTCTCAGCAAACATTTTTTCACCCAATCTTGATGATTCTTTCAGGTAATGATCAGTACACCAAATAAACTTGGCTCACCAAATTCCTTCTTCTAGGTTCAAACGTTCGTTTGCAGTAACCGTTTTCATTTTAGGTTTCACTCTGTTTTCTCCTATAGGGATACATATATTTGGAACTCTAAATCAAACACGGTTTTTGCTAGCTCTTTGAAACTTGACACAATAAAGCAGTTTCAAGTTCTATCTCTATGCTTTGTTTGCTGTTGATGTAGCCCTAAGCAGAGACTGGCGAAAATCACTTTCATGGAAAGGGGTTGCCAAGCTTCCCAAAAATTACACGTTGGCTGAAATCTCAGCAAACATTTTTTCACCCAATCTTGATGATTCTTTCAGGTAATGATTAGTACACCAAATAAACTTGGCTCACCAAATTCCTTCTTCTAGGTTCAACCGTTCGTTTGCAGTAACCGTTTTCATTTTAGGTTTCACTCTGTTTTCTCCTATAGGGATACATATATTTGGAACTCTAAATCAAACACGGTTTTTGCTAGCTCTTTGAAACTTGACACAATAAAGCAGTTTCAAGTTCTATCTCTATGCTTTGTTTGCTGTTGATGTAGCCTTAAGCAGAGACTGGCGAAAATCACTTTCATGGAAAGGGGTTGCCAAGCTTCCCAAAAATTACACGTTGCCTGAAATCTCAGCAAACATTTTTTCACCAATCTTAATGATTCTTTCAGGTAATGATCAGCACACCAAAACCACTTGGCTCTCCAAATTTCGTTCTTCTAGGTTCAACCATTCGTTTTCAGTAACCGTTTTCAATTTTAGGTTTCACTCTGTTTTCTCCTATAGGGATACATGTATTTGGAACTCTAAATCAAACACGGTTTGTGCTAGCTCTTTGAAACTTGACACAATAAAGCAGTTTCAAGTTCTATCTCAATGGTTTGTTTTCTGTTGATGTAGCCCTAAGCAGAGACTGGCGAAAATCACTTTCATGGAAAGGGGTTGCCAAGCTTCCGAAAAACTACGAGTTGCCTGAAATCTCAGCAAACATTTATTCACCCAATCTTGATGATTCTTTCAGGTAATGATCAGTACACCAAAACCACTTCGCTCACCAAATTTCGTTCTTCTAGGTTCAACTGTTCGTTTGCAGTAACCGTTTTCATTTTTAGGTTTCACTCTGTTTTCTCCTATAGGGATACATGTATTTGGAACTCTAAATCAAACACGGTTTGTGCTAGCTCTTTGAAACTTGACACAATAAAGCAGTTTCAAGTTCTATCTCTATGCTTTGTTTGCTGTTGATGTAGCCTTAAGCAGAGACTGGTGAAAATCACTTTCATGGAAAGGGGTTGCCAAGCTTCCAAAAAAATACGAGTTGCCTGAAATCTCATCAAACATTTTTTCACCCATTCTTGATGATTCTTTCAGGTAATGATCAGAACACCAAAACCACTTGGCTCACCAAATTTCGTTCTTCTAGGTTCAACCGTTCTTTTGCAGTAGCCGTTTTCATTTTTAGGTTTCACTCTGTTTTCTCCTATAGGAATACATGTATTTGGAATTATAAATCAAACACGGTTTGTGCTAGCTCTTTGAAACTTGACACAATAAAGCAGTTTCAAGTTCGATCTCTATGCTTTTTTTAATGTTGATGTAGCCCTAAGCAGAGACTGTCGAAAATCACTTTCATGGAAAGGGGTTGCCAAGCTTCCAAAAAACTGCGAGTTGCTTGAAATCTCATCAAACATTTTTTTACCCAATCTTGATGATTCTTTCAGGTAATGGTCAGTACACCAAAACCAGTTGGCTCACCAAATTTCGTTCTTCTAGGTTCAACCGTTCGTTTACAGTAACCGTTTTCATTTTTAGGTTTCACTCTGTTTTCTCCTATAGCGATACATGTATTTGGAACTCTAAATCAAACACGGTTTTTGCTAGCTCTTTGAAACTTGACACAATAAAGCAGTTTCAAGTTCTTTCTCTATCGTTTGTTTCCTGTTGATGTAACCCTAAGCAGAGACTGGCGAAAATCACTTTCATGCAAAGGGGTTGCCAAGCTTTAAAAAACTACGAATTTCCTGAAATCTCTGAAAACATTTTTTCACCCATTCTTGATGATTCTTTCAGGTAATGATCAGTACACGAAAACCACTTGGCTCACCAAATTTTGTTCTTCTAGGTTCAACCATTCGTTTGCAGTAACCGTTTTCATTTTTAGGTTTCACTCTGTTTTCTCCTATAGGGATACATGTATTTGGAATTCTAAATCATACACGGTTTGTGCTAGCACTTTCAAACTTGGAACAATAAAGCAGTTTCAAGTTCTATCTCTATGCTTTGTTTGCTGTTGATGTACCCCTAAGCAGAGACTTGCGAAAATCACTTTCATGGAAAGTTGTTGCCAAGCTTCCAAAAAACTACGAGTTGCCTGATATCTCAGGAAACATTTTTTCACCCAATCTGGATGGTTCTTTCAGGTAATGATCAGTACACCAAAAAAATTGGCTCACCAAATTTCGTACTTCTAGGTTCAACCCTTCCTTTGCAGTAACCGTTTTCATTTTTTGGTTTCACTCTGTTTTCTCCTATAGAGATACATGTATTTGGAACTCTAAATCAAACACGGTTTGAGCTAGCTCTTTGAAACTTGACACATTAAAGCAGTTTCAAGTTCTATCTCTATGCGTTGTTTGCTGTTGATGTAGCCGTAAGCAGAGACTGTCGAAAATTACTTTCATAGAAAGCGGTTGCCAAACTTCCAAAAAAGGGCGAGTTGGCTGAAATCTCAGCAAACATTTTTTCACCCAATCTTGATGATTCTTTCAGGTAATGATAAGTACACCAAAACCACTTGGCTCACCAAATTTCGTTCTTCTAGGTTCAACCGTTCGTTTGCAGTAATTGTTTTCATTTTTAGGTTTCACTCTGTTTTCTCTTATAGGGATATATGTATTTGGAACTCTAAATCAAACACGGTTTGTGCTAGCTCTTTGAAACTTGACACAATAAAGCTGTTTCAAGTTCTGTCTCTATGCTTTGTTTCCTGTTGATGTAGCCCTAAGCAGAGACTGGCGAAAATCACTTTCATAGAACGGGGTTGCCATGCTTCCAAAAAACTATGAGTTGCCTGAAATCTCAGCAAACATTTTTTCACCCAATCTTGATGATTCTTTCAGGTAATGATCAGTACACCAAAGCCACTTGGCTCACCAAATTTCGTTCTTCTAGGTTCAACCGTTCGTTTGCAGTAACCGTTTTCATTTTTAGGTTTCACTCTGTTTTCTCCTATAGGGATACATATATTTGGAACTCTAAATCAAACACGTTTTGTGCTAGCTCTTTGAAACTTGACACAATAAAGCAGTTTCAAGTTCTATCTCTATGCTTTGTTTGCTGTTGATGTAGCCCTAAGCAGAGACTGGCGAAAATCACTTTCATGGAAAGGGGTTGCCAAGCTTCCAAAAAACTACGAGTTGCCTGAAATCTCAGCAAACATTTTTTCACCCAATCTTGATGATTCTTTCAGGTAATGATCAGTACACCAAAACCACTTGGCTCACCAAATTTCGTTCTTCTATGTTCAACCGTTTGTTTGCAGTAACCGTTTTCATTTTGAGGTTTCAGTCTGTTTTCTCCTTAAGAGATAAATGTATTTGGAACTCTAAATCAAACACGGTTTGTGCTAGCTCTTTGTAACTTGACACAATAAAGCAGTTTAAAGTTGTATCTCTATGCTTTGTTTGCTGTTGATGTAGCCCTAAGCAGAGACTGGCTAAAATCACTTTCATGGAAAGGGAATGCCAAGCTTCCAAAAAACTACGAGTTGAATCAAATCTCAGCAAACATTTTTTCACCCAATCTTGATGATTCTTTCATGTCATGATGAGTACACCAAAACCACTTTGCTCACCAAATTTCGTTCTTCTAGGTTCAACCGTTCGTTTGCAGTAACCGTTTTCATTTAAGGTTTCACTCTGTTTTCTCCTATAGGGATACATGTATTTGGAACTTTAAATCAAACACAATTTGTGATAGCTGTTTGAAACTTGACACAATAAAGAAGTTTCAAGTTCTATCTCTATGCTTTGTTTGCTGTTGATGTAGCCCTAAGCAGAGACTGGCGAAAATCACTTTCATGGAAAGGGGTTGCCAAGCTTCCAAAAAACTACGAGTTGCCTGAAATCTCAGCAAACATTTTTTCACCCAATCTTGATGATTCTTTCAGGTAATGATCAGGACACAAAAACCACTTGGCTCACCAAATTTCGTTCTTCTAGGTTCAACCGTTCGTTTGCAGTAACCGTTTTCATTTTTAGGTTTCACTCTGTTTTCTCCTATAGGGATACATGTATTTGGAACTCTAAATCAATCATGGTTTTTGCTAGCTCTTTGAAACTTGACACAATAAAGCAGTTTCAAGTTCTATCTCTATGCTTTGTTTGCTGTTGATGTAGCCCTAAGCAGAGACTGGCGAAAATCACTTTCATGGAAAGGGTTTGCCAAGCTTCCAAAAAACTACGAATTGCCTGAAATCTCAGCAAACATTTTTTCACCCAATCTCGATGATTCTTTCAGGTAATGATCAGTACACCAAAACCACTTGGCTCACCAAATTTCGTTCTTTTAGGTTCAACCGTTCGTTTGCAGTAACCGTTTACATTTTTAGGTTTCACTCTGTTTTCTCCTACAGGGATACATATATTTGGAACTCTAAATCAATCATGGTTTGTGCTAGCTCTTTGAAACTTGACACAATAAAGCAGTTTCAAGTTCTATCTCTATGCTTTGTTTGCTGTTGATGTAGCCCTAAGCAGAGACTGGCGAAAATCACTTTGATGGAAAGGGATTGCCAAGCTTCCAAAAAACTACGAGTTGCCTGAAATCTCAGCAAACATTTTTTAACCCAATCTTGATCATTCTTTCAGGTAATGATCAGTACATTAAAACCACTTGGCTCACTAAATTTCGTTCTTCTAGGTTCAACCGTTCGTTTGCAGTTACTGTTTTCATTTTTAGGTTTCACTCTGTTTTCTCCTATAGGGATACATGTATTTTGAACTCTAAATCAATCACGGTTTGGGCTAGCTCTTTGAAACTTGACACAATGAAGGAGTTTCAAGTTCTATCTTTATGCTATCTTTGCTCTTGATGTAGCCCTAAGCAGAGACTGGCGAAAATCACTTTCATGGAAAGGGGTTGCCAAGCTTCCAAAAAACTACGAGTTGCCTGAAATCTCACCAAACATTTTTTCACCCAATCTTGATGATACTTTCAGGTAATGATCAGTACACCAAAACCACTTGGCTGACCAAATTTCGTTCTTCTAGGTTCAACCGTTAATTTGCAGTAACCGTTTTCATTTTTAGGTTTCACTCTGTTTTCTCCTATAGGGATACATGTATTTGGAACTCTAAATCAAACACGGTTTGTGCTAGCTCTTTGAAACTGGAAACAATAAAGCAGTTTCTAGTTCTATCTCTATGCTTTGTTTGCTGTTTATGTAGCCCTAAGCAGAGACTGGAGAAAATCACTTTGATGGAAAGGGGTTGCCAAGCTTCCAAAAAACTACGAGTTGCCTGAAATCTCAGCAAACATTTTTTAACCCAATCTTGATCATTCTTTCAGGTAATGATCAGTACATTAAAACCACTTGGCTCACTAAATTTCGTTCTTCAAGGTTAAACCGTTCGTTTGTAGTTACTGTTTTCATTTTTAGGTTTCACTCTGTTTTCTCCTATAGGGATACATGTATTTGGAACTCTAAATCAAACACGGTTTGTGCTAGCTCTTTGAAACTTGACACAATGAAGGAGTTTCAAGCTCTATCTCTATGCTATGTTTGCTCTTGATGTAGCCCTAAGCAGAGACTGGCGAAAATCACTTTCATGGAAAGGGGTTGCCAACCTTAAAAAAACTACAAGTTGCCTGAAATCTCAGCAAACATTTTTTCACCCAATCTTGATGATTCTTTCAGGAAATGATCAGTACACCAAAACCACTTGGCTGACCAAATTTCGTTCTTCTAGGTTCAACCGTTAATTTGCAGTAACCGTTTTCATTTTTAGGTTTCACTCTGTTTTCTCCTATAGGGATACATGTATTTGGAACTCTAAATCAATCATGGTTTGTGCTAGCTCTTTGAAACTTGACACAATAAAGCAGTTTCAAGTTCTATCTCTATGCTTTGTTTGCTGTTGATGTAGCCCTAAGCAGAGACTGGCGAAAATCACTTTCATTGAAAGGGGTTGCCAAGCTTCCAAAAAACTACGAATTGCCTGAAATCTCAGCAAACATTTTTTCACCCAATCTTGATGATTCTTTCAGGTCATGATGAGTACACCAAAACCACTTGGCTCACCAAATTTCGTTCTTCTAGGTTCAACCGTTCGATTGCAGTAACCGTTTTCATTTAAGGTTTCACTCCGTTTTCTTCTATAGGGATACATGTATTTGGAACTTTAAATCAAACACAATTTCTGATAGCTGTTTGAAACTTGACACAATAAAGAAGTTTCAAGTTCTATCTCTATGCTTTGTTTGCTGTTGATGTAGCCCTAAGCAGAGACTGGCGAAAATCACTTTCATTGAAAGGGGTTGCCAAGCTTCCAAAAAACTACGAATTGCCTGAAATCTCAGCAAACATTTTTTCACCGAATCTCGATGATTCTTTCAGGTAATGATCAGTACACCAAAACCACTTGGCTCACCAAATTTCGTTCTTTTAGGTTCAACCGTTCGTTTGCAGTAACCGTTTACATTTTTAGGTTTCACTCTGTTTTCTCCTACAGGGATACATGTATTTGGAACTCTAAATCAAACACGGTTTGTGCTAGCTCTTTGAAACTTGACACAATAAAGCAGTTTCAAGTTCTATCTCTATGCTTTGTTTGCTGTTGATGTAGCCCTAAGCAGAGACTGGCGAAAATCACATTGATGGAAAGGGATTGCCAAGCTTCCAAAAAACTACGAGTTGCCTGAAATCTCAGCAAACATTTTTTAACCCAATCTTGATCATTCTTTCAGGTAATGATCAGTACATTAAAACGACTTGGCTCAGTAAATTTCGTTTTTCTAGGTTAAACCGTTCGTTTGCAGTTACTGTTTTCATTTTTAGGTTTCACTCTGTTTTCTCCTTTAGGGATACATGTATTTGGAACTCTAAATCAATCACGGTTTGGGCTAGCTCTTTGAAACTTGACACAATGAAGGAGTTTCAAGTTCTATCTCTATGCTATCTTTGCTCTTGATGTAGCCCTAAGCAGAGACTGGCGAAAATGCCTTTCATGGAAAGGGGTTGCCAAGCTTCCAAAAACCTACGAGTTGCCTGGAATCTCAGCAAACATTTTTTCACCCAATCTTGATGATTCTTTCAGGTAATGATGCGTACACCAAAACCACTTGGATCATCAAATTTCTTTTTTCTAGGTTAAACCGTTCGTTTGCAGTAACCGTTTTCATTTTTAGGTTTCACTCTGTTTTCTCCTATAGGGATACATGTATTTGGAAGTCTAAATCAAAAACGGTTTGTGCTAGCTCGTTGAAACTTGACACAATAAAGCAGTTTCAAGTTGTATCTCTATGCTTTGTTTGCTGTTGATGTAGCCCTAAGCAGAGACTGGCGAAAATCACTTTCATGGAAAGGGGTTGCCAACCTTAAAAAAACTACAAGTTACCTGACATCTCAGCAAACATTTTTTCACCCAATCTTGATGATTCTTTCAGGAAATGATCAGTACACCAAAACCACTTGGCTCACCAAATTTCGTTCTTCTAGGTTCAACCGTTCATTTGCAGTAACCGTTTTCATTTTTATGTTTCACTCTGTTTTCTCCTATAGGGATACATGAATTTGGAACTCTAAATCAATTATGGTTTGTGCTAGTTCTTTGAAACTTGACACAATAAAGCAGTTTCAAGTTCTATCTCTATGCTTTGTTTGCTGTTGATGTAGCCCTAAGCAGAGACTGGCGAAAATCACTTTCATGGAAAGGGGTTGCCAAGCTTCCAAAAAACTACGAATTGCCTGAAATCTCAGCAAACATTTTTTCACCCAATCTCGATGATTCTTTCAGGTAATGATCAGTACACCAAAACCACTTGGCTCACCAAATTTCGTTCTTTTAGGTTAAACCGTTCATTTGCAGTAACCGTTTTCATTTTTAGGTTTCACTCTGTTTTCTTCTACAGGGATACATGTATTTGGAACTCTAAATCAAACACGGTTTGTGCTAGCTCTTTGAAACTTGACACAATGAAGGAGTTTCAAGTTCTATCTCTATGCTATGTTTGCTCTTGATGTAGTCCTAAGCAGAGACTGGCGAAAATGCCTTTCATGGAAAGGGGTTGCCAAGCTTCCAAAAAACTACGAGTTGCCTGAAATCTCAGCAAACATTTTTTCACCACATCTTGATGATTCTTTCAGGTAATGATCAGTACACCAAAACCACTTGGCTGACCAAATTTCGTTCTTCTAGGTTAAACCGTTTGGTTGCAGTAACCGTTTTCATTTTTAGGTTTCACTCTGTTTTCTCCTATAGGGATACATGTATTTGGAACTATAAATCAAACACGGTTTGTGCTACCTCTTTGAAACTTGAACAATAAATCAGTTTCAATTTCTATCTCTATGCTTTGTTTGCTGTTGATGTAGCCCTAAGCAGAGACTGGCGAAAATCACTTTCATGGAAAGGGGTTGCCAAGCTTCCAAAAAACTACGAGTTGCCTGAAATCTCAGCAAACATTTTTTCACCCAATCTTGATGATTCTTTCAGGTAATGATCAATACACCAAAACCACTTGGCTGACCAAATTTCGTTCTTGTAGGTTAAGTTGTTCGGTTGCAGTAACCGTTTTCATTTTTAGGTTTCACTCTGTTTTCTCCTATAGGGATACATGTATTTGGAACTCTAAATCAAACACGGTTTTTGCTACCTCTTTGAAACTTGACACAATAAAGCAGTTTCAAGTTCTATCTCTATGCTTTGTTTGCTGTTGATGTAGCCCTAAGCAGAGACTGGCGAAAATCACTTTCATGGAAAGGGGTTGCCAAGCTTCCAAAAAACTACGAGTTGCCTGAAATCTCAGTAAACATTTTTTCACCCAATCTTGATGATTCTTTCAGGTCATGATGAGTACACCAAAACCACTTGGCTCACCAAATTTCGTTCTTCTAGGTTCAACCGTTCGTTTGCAGAAACCGTTTTCATTTAAGGTTTCACTCCGTTTTCTCCTATAGGGATACAGGTATTTGGAACTTTAAATCAAACACAATTTGTGATAGCTGTTTGAAACTTGACACAATAAAGAAGTTTCAAGTTCTATCTCTATGCTTTGTTTGCTGTTGATGTAGCCCTAAGCAGAGACTGGCGAAAATCACTTTAATGGAAAGGGGTTGCCAAGCTTCCAAAAAACTACGAGTTGCCTGAAATCTCAGCAAATATTTTTTCACCCAATCTTGATGATTCTTTCAGGTAATGATCAGGACACAAAAACCACTTGGCTCACCAAATTTCGTTCTTCTAGGTTCAACCGTTCGTTTGCAGTAACCGTTTTCATTTTTAGGTTTCACTCTGTTTTCTCCTATGGGGATACATGTATTTGGAACTCTAAATCAAACACGGTTTGTGCTAGCTCTTTGAATCTTGACACAATAAAGCAGTTTCAAGTTCTATCACTATGCTTTGTTTGCTGTTGATGTAGCCCTAAGCAGAGACTGGCGAAAATCACTTTCATGGAAAGGGGTTGCCAAGCTTCCAAAAAAGTACGAGTTCCCTGAAATCTCAGCAAACATTTTTTCACCCAATCTTGATGATTCTTTCAGGAAATGATCAGTACACCAAAACCACTTGGCTCACCAAATTTCGTTCTTCTAGGTTCAACCGTTCATTTGCAGTAACCGTTTTCATTTTTATGTTTCACTCTGTTTTCTCCTATAGGGATACATGAATTTGGAACTCTAAATCAATTATGGTTTGTGCTAGTTCTTTGAAACTTGACACAATAAAGCAGTTTCAAGTTCTATCTCTATGCTTTGTTTGCTGTTGATGTAGCCCTAAGCAGAGACTGGCGAAAATCACTTTCATGGAAAGGGGTTGCCAAGCTTCCAAAAAACTACGAATTGCCTGAAATCTCAGCAAACATTTTTTCACCCAATCTCGATGATTCTTTCAGGTAATGATCAGTACACCAAAACCACTTGGCTCACCAAATTTCGTTCTTTTAGGTTAAACCGTTCATTTGCAGTAACCGTTTTCATTTTTAGGTTTCACTCTGTTTTCTTCTACAGGGATACATGTATTTGGAACTCTAAATCAAACACGGTTTGTGCTAGCTCTTTGAAACTTGACACAATGAAGGAGTTTCAAGTTCTATCTCTATGCTATGTTTGCTCTTGATGTAGTCCTAAGCAGAGACTGGCGAAAATGCCTTTCATGGAAAGGGGTTGCCAAGCTTCCAAAAAACTACGAGTTGCCTGAAATCTCAGCAAACATTTTTTCACCACATCTTGATGATTCTTTCAGGTAATGATCAGTACACCAAAACCACTTGGCTGACCAAATTTCGTTCTTCTAGGTTAAACCGTTTGGTTGCAGTAACCGTTTTCATTTTTAGGTTTCACTCTGTTTTCTCCTATAGGGATACATGTATTTGGAACTATAAATCAAACACGGTTTGTGCTACCTCTTTGAAACTTGAACAATAAATCAGTTTCAATTTCTATCTCTATGCTTTGTTTGCTGTTGATGTAGCCCTAAGCAGAGACTGGCGAAAATCACTTTCATGGAAAGGGGTTGCCAAGCTTCCAAAAAACTACGAGTTGCCTGAAATCTCAGCAAACATTTTTTCACCCAATCTTGATGATTCTTTCAGGTAATGATCAATACACCAAAACCACTTGGCTGACCAAATTTCGTTCTTGTAGGTTAAGTTGTTCGGTTGCAGTAACCGTTTTCATTTTTAGGTTTCACTCTGTTTTCTCCTATAGGGATACATGTATTTGGAACTCTAAATCAAACACGGTTTTTGCTACCTCTTTGAAACTTGACACAATAAAGCAGTTTCAAGTTCTATCTCTATGCTTTGTTTGCTGTTGATGTAGCCCTAAGCAGAGACTGGCGAAAATCACTTTCATGGAAAGGGGTTGCCAAGCTTCCAAAAAACTACGAGTTGCCTGAAATCTCAGTAAACATTTTTTCACCCAATCTTGATGATTCTTTCAGGTCATGATGAGTACACCAAAACCACTTGGCTCACCAAATTTCGTTCTTCTAGGTTCAACCGTTCGTTTGCAGAAACCGTTTTCATTTAAGGTTTCACTCCGTTTTCTCCTATAGGGATACAGGTATTTGGAACTTTAAATCAAACACAATTTGTGATAGCTGTTTGAAACTTGACACAATAAAGAAGTTTCAAGTTCTATCTCTATGCTTTGTTTGCTGTTGATGTAGCCCTAAGCAGAGACTGGCGAAAATCACTTTAATGGAAAGGGGTTGCCAAGCTTCCAAAAAACTACGAGTTGCCTGAAATCTCAGCAAATATTTTTTCACCCAATCTTGATGATTCTTTCAGGTAATGATCAGGACACAAAAACCACTTGGCTCACCAAATTTCGTTCTTCTAGGTTCATCCGTTCGTTTGCAGTAACCGTTTTCATTTTTAGGTTTCACTCTGTTTTCTCCTATGGGGATACATGTATTTGGAACTCTAAATCAAACACGGTTTGTGCTAGCTCTTTGAATCTTGACACAATAAAGCAGTTTCAAGTTCTATCACTATGCTTTGTTTGCTGTTGATGTAGCCCTAAGCAGAGACTGGCGAAAATCACTTTCATGGAAAGGGGTTGCCAAGCTTCCAAAAAAGTACGAGTTCCCTGAAATCTCAGCAAACATTTTTTCACCCAATCTTGATGATTCTTTCAGGTAATGATCAGTACACGAAAACCACTTGGCTCACCAAATTTCGTTCTTCTAGGTTCAACCGTTCGTTTGCAGTAACCGTTTTCATTTTTAGGTTTCACTCTGTTTCTCCTATAGTGAGACATGTATTTGGAACTGTAAATCAAACACGGTTTGTGCTAGCTCTTTGAAACTTGACACAATAAAGCAGTTTCAAGTTCTATCTCTTTGCTTTGTTTGCTGTTGATGTAGCCCTAAGCAAAGACTGTCGAAAATCAATTTCATGGAAAGGGGTTGCCAAGCTTCCAAAAAACTACGAGTTGCCGGAAATCTCAGCAAACATTTTTTCACCCAATCTTGATGATTCTTTCCGGTAATGATCAGTACACCAAAACCACTTGGCTCACCAAATTTCGTTCTTCTAGGTTCAACCGTTCGTTTGCAGGATCCGTTTTTTTTTTAGGTTTCACTCTGTTTTCTCCTATATGAATACATGTATTTGGAACTCTAAATCAAACACGGTTTGTGCTAGCTCTTTTAAACTTGACACAATAAAGCAGTTTCAAGTTCTATCCCTTTGCTTTGTTTGCTGTTGATGTAGCCCTAAGCAGAGACTGGCGAAAATCAGTTTTATGGAAAGGGGTTGCCAAGCTTCCAAAAAACTACGAGTTGCCTGACATCTAAGCAAACATTTTTTCACCCAATCTTCATGATTCTTTCAGGTAATTATCAGTACACCAAAACCACTTGGCTCACCAAATTTCATTCCTCTATGTTCAACCGTTCGTTTGCAGTAAACCGTTTTCATTTTAGGTTTCACTGTTTTGTCCTATAGGTATATATGTATTTGAAACTCTAAATCAAACACGGTTTGTGCTAGCTCTTTGAAACTTGACACAATAAAACAGTTTCAAGTTCTGTTTCTTTGCTTTGTTTGCTGTTGATTTAGCCCAAAGTAGAGACTGGCGAAAATCACTTTCATGGAAAGGGGTTGCCAAGCTTCCAAAAAACTACGAGTTGCCTGAAATCTCAGCAAACATTTTTTCACCCAAACTTGATGATTCTTTCAGGTAATGACCAGTACAACAAAACCACTTGGCTCAACAAATTTCGTTCCTCTAGGTTCAACCGTTCGTTTGCAGGAACCGTTTTCATTTGTCGGTTTCACTCTGTTTTCTCCTTTAGGGATACATGTATTTGGAACTCTAAATCAAACAGGGTTTGTGCTAGCTCTTTGAAACTTGAAACAATAAAGCAGTTTCAAGTTCTATCTCTTTGCTTTGTTTGCTGTTGATGTAGCCTAAAGCAGAGACTGGCAAAAATCATTTAATGGAAAGGGGTTGTCAAGCTTCCAAAAAACTAAGAGTTGCTTGAAATCTCAGCAAACATTTTTTCACCCAATCTTGATGATTCTTTCAGGTAATGATCAGTACACCTAAACCACTTGGCTCAACAAATTTCCTTCTTCTAGGTTCAACCGTTCGTTTGCAGAAATCGTTTTCATTTGTAGTTTTCACTCTGTTTTCTCCTATAGGGATACATGTATTTGGAACTCTAACTCAAACACGGTTTGTGCTAGCTCTTTGAAACTTGACACAATAAAGCAGTTTCAAGTTCTATCTCTATGCTTTGTTTGCTGTTGATGTAGCCCTAAGCAGAGACTGGCAAAAATCACTTTCATGGAAAGGGGTCGCCAGGTTCCAAAAAATTACGAGTTACCTTAAATGTCAGCAAACATTTTTTCACCCAATCTTGATGATTCTTTCAGGTAGTGATCAGTACACCAAAACCACTTGGTTCACCAAATTTCTTTTTTCCAGGTTCAACCGTTCGTTTGCAGTAACCGTTTTCATTTTTAGGTTTCACTCTGTTTTCTCCTATAGGGATACATGTATTTGGAACTCTAAATCAAACACGGTTTTTGCTACCTCTTTGAAACTTGACACAATAAAGCAGTTTCAAGTTCTATCTCTATGCTTTGTTTCCTGTTGATGTAGCCCTACGCAGAGACTGGCGAAAATCACTTTCATGGAAAGGGGTTGCCAAGCTTCCAAAAAACGACGAGATGCCTGAATTCTCAGCAAACATTTTTTCACCCAATCTTGCTGATTCTTTCAGGTAATGATCAGTACACCAAAACCACTTGGCTCACCAAATTTCGTTCTTCTAGGTTAAACCGTTCGTTTGCAGTAACCATTTTCATTTTTAGGTTTCACTCTGTTTTCTCCTACAGGGATACATGTATTTGAAACTCTAAATCAAACACGGTTTGTGCTAGCTCTTTGAAACTTGACACAATAAAGCAGTTTCAAGTTCTATCTCTATGGTTTCTTTGCTGTTGATGTAGCCCTCAGCAGAGACTGGCGAATATCACTTTCATGGAAAGGGGTTGCCAAGCTTCCAAAAAACTACGAGTTGCCTGAAATCTCAGCAAACATTTTTTCACCCAATCTTGATTATTCTTTCAAGTAATGATCAGTACACCAAAACCACTTGGCTCACCAAATTTCGTTCTTCTAGGTTAAACCGTTCGTTTGCAGTAACCGTTTTTATTTTTAGGTTTCACTCTGTTTTCTCCTATAGGGATACATGTATTTGGAACTCTAAATCAAACACGGTTTGTGCTAGCTCTTTGAAACTTGACACAATAAAGCAGTTTTAAGTTCTATCTCTATGCTTTGTTTGCTGTTGATGTAGCCCTAAGCAGAGACTGGCGAAAATCACTTTCATGGAAAGGGGTTGCCAAGCTTCCAAAAAACTACGAGTTGCCTGAAATCTCAGCAAACTTTTTTTCACCCAATCTTGATGATTCTTTTAGGTAATAATCAGTACACCAAAACCACTTGGCTCACCAAATTTCTTTCTTCTAGGTTCAAGTGTTCGTTTGCAGTAACCGTTTTCATTTTTAGGTTTCACTCTGTTTTCTCCTGTAGGGATACATGTATTTGGAACTCTAAATCAAACACGGTTTGTGCTAGCTCTTTGAAACTTGACACAATAAAGCAGTTTCAAGTTCTATCTCTATGCTTTGTTTGCTGTTGGTGTAGCCCTAAGCAGAGACTGGCGAAAATCACTTTCATGGAAAGGGGTTGCCAAGATCCCAAAAAATTACGAGTTGCCTGAAATCTCAGGAAACACTTTTTCCCCCAATCTTTATGATTCTTTCAGGTAATGATCAGTACACCAAAAAAACTTGGCTAACCAAATTTCGTTCTTCTAGGTTCAACCGTTCGTTTGCAGTAACCGTTTTCATTTTTAGGTTTCACTCTGTTTTCTCCTATAGGGATACATGTATTTGGAACTCTAAATCAAACACGGTTTGTGCTAGCTCTTTGAAACTTGACACAATAAAGCAGTTTCAAGTTCTATCTCTATGCTTTGTTTCCTGTTGATGTAGCCCTAAGCAGAGACTGGCGAAAATCACTTTCATGGAAAGGGGTTGCCAAGCTTCCAAGAAACTACGAGATGCCTGAATTCTCAGCAAACATTTTTTCACCCAATCTTGATGATTCTTTCAGGTAATGATCAGTACACCAATACCACTTGGCTCACCAAATTTCCTTTTTCTAGGTTCAACCGTTCGTTTGCAGTAACCATTTTCATTTTTAGGCTTCATTCTGTTTTCTCCTATAGGGATACATGTATTTGGAAATCTAAATTAAACACGGTTTGTGCTAGCTCTTTGAAACTTGACACAATAAAGCAGTTTCAAGTTCTATCTCTATGCTTTGTTTGCTGTTGATGTATCCCTAAGCAGAAACTGGCGAAAATCACTTTCATGGAAAGGGATTGCCAAGCTTCCAAAAAACTACGAGTTGCCTGAAATCTCAGCAAACATTTTTTCACCAAATCTTGAGGATTCTTTCAGGTAATGATGAGTACACCAAAACCACTTGGCTCACCAAATTTCGTTCTTCTAGGTTCAACCGTTCGTTTGCAGTAACCGTTTTCATTTTTAGGTTTCACTCTGTTTTCTCCTATAGAAATACATGTATTTGGAACTCTAAATCAAACATGGTTTGTGCTAGCTCTTTGAAACATGACACAATAAAGCAGTTTCAAGTTCTATATGCTTTGTTTGCTGTTGATGTAGCCCTAAGCAGAAACTGGCGAAAATCACTTTCATGGAAAGGGGTTGCCAAGCTTCCAAAAAACTACGAGTTGCCTGAAATCTCAGCAAACATTTTTTCACCCCATCTTGATGATTCTTTCAGGTAATGATCAGTACATCAAAACCACTTTGCTCACCAAATTTCGTTCTTCTAGGTTCAACCGTTCATTTGCAGGAACCGTTTTCATTTTTAGGTTTCACTCTGTGTTCTCCTATAGGGATACATGTATTTGGAACTCTAAATCAAACACAGTTTGTGCTAGCTCTTTGAAACTTGACACAATAAAGCAGTTTCAAGTTCCATCTCTTTGCTTTGTTTGCTGTTGATGTAGCCCTAAGCAGAGACTGGCGAAAATCACTTTCATTAAAAGGGGTTGCCAAGCTCCCAAAAAACTACGAGTTGCCTGAAATCTCAGCAAACATTTTTTCACCCAATCTTGATGATTCTTTCAGGTAATGATCAGTACACCAAAACCACTTGGCTCACCAAATTTCGTTCTTCTTGGTTCAACCGTTCGTTTGCAGTAACCGTTTTCATTTTTAGGTTTCACTCTGTTTTCTCCTATAGGGATACATGTATTTTGAACTCTAAATCAAACACGGTTTTTGCTACCTCTTTGAAACTTGACACAATAAAGCAGTTTCAAGTTCTATCTCTATGCTTTGTTTGTTGTTGATGTAGCCCTAACCAGAGAGTGGCGAAAATCACTTTCATGGAAAGGGGTTGCCAAGCTTCCAAAAAACTATGAGTTGCCTGAAATCTCAGCAAACATTTTTTCACCCAATGTTGATGGTTCTTTCAGGAAATGATCAGTACACCAAAACCACTTGGCTCACCAAATTTCGTTCTTCTAGGTTCAACCGTTCGTTTGCAGTAACCATTTTCATTTTTAGGTTTCACTCTGTTTTCTCCTATAGGGACACATGTATTTGGAAATCTAAATCAAACACGGTTTGTGCTAGCTCTTCGAAACTTTACACAATAAAGCACTTTCAAGTTCTATCTCTATGCTTTGTTTGCTGTTCATGTAGCCCTAAGCAGAGACTGGCGAAAATCACTTTCATGGAAAGGGGTTGCCAAGCTTCCAAAAAACTACGAGTTGCCTGAAATCTCAGCAAACATTTTTTCACCCAATCTTGATGATTCTTTCAGGTAATGATCAGTACACCAAAACCACTTGGCTCACCAAATTTCGTTCTTCTAGGTTCAACCGTTCGTTTGCAGGAACCGTTTTCATTTTTAGGTTTCACTCTGTGTTCTCCTATAGGGATGCATGTATTTGGAACTCTAAATCAAACACAGTTTGTGCTAGCTCTTTGTAACATGACACAATAAAGCAGTTTCAAGTTCTATCTCTATGCTTTGTTTGCTGTTGATGTAGCCCTAAGCAGAGACTGGCGAAAATCACTTTCATGGAAAGGGGTTGCCAAGCTCTCAAAAAACTACGAGTTGCCTGAAATTTCAGCAAACATTTTTTCACCCAATCTTGATGATTCTTTCAGGTAATGACCAATACACCAAAACCACTTGGCTCACCAAATTTCGTTCTTCTAGGTTCAACCGTTCGTTTGCAGTAACCGTTTTCATTTTTAGGTTTCACTGTGTTTTCTCATATAGGGATACATGTATTTGGAACTCTAAATCAAACACGGTTTTTGCTAGCTCTTTGAAACTTGACACAATAAAGCAGTTTCATGTTCTATCTCTACGGTTTGTTTGCTGTTGATGTAGCCCTAAGCAGAGACTGGCGAAAATCACTTTCATGGAAAGGGGTTGCCAAGCTTCCAAAAAACTATGAGTTGCCTGAAATAGCAGCAAACATTTTTTCACCCAATCTTGATGATTTTTCAGGTAATGATCAGTACACCAAAACCACATGGCTCACCAAATTTCGTTCTTCTTGGTTCAACAGTTCATTTGCAGTAACCGTTTTCATTTTTAGGGTTCACTCTGTTTTCTTCTATAAGGATACATGTATTTGGAACTCTAAATCAAACACGGTTTGTGCTAGCTCTTTGAAACTTGACACAATAAAGCAGTTTCATGTTCTATCTCTATGCTTTGTTTGCTGTTGATGTAGCCCTAAGCAGAGACTGGCGAAAATCACTTTCATGGAAAGGGGTTGCAAAGCTTCCAAAAAACTACGAGTTGCCTGCAATCTCAGCAAACATTTTTTCACCCAATCTTGATGATTCTTTCAGGTAATTATCGGTACACCAAAACCACTTGGATCACCAAATTTCGTTTTTCTTGGTTATACCGTTCGTTTGCCATAACCGTTTTCAATTTTAGGTTTCACTCTGTTTTCTCCTGTAGGGATACACGTATTTGGAACTCTAAATGAAACACGGTTTGTGCTAGCTCTTTGAAAGTTGACACAATAAAGCAGTTTCAAGTTCTCTCTCTATGGTTTGTTTGCTGTTGATGTAGCCCTAAGCAGAGACTGTCGAAATCACTTTCATGGAAAAGGGTTGCCAATATTCCAACAAACTACCAGTTACCTGAAATCACAGCAAAAATTTTTCACCCAATCCTAACGATTATTTCAGGTAATGATCAGTACACCAAAACCACTTGGCTCACCAAATTTCGTTCTTCTAAGTTATACCGTTTCTTTGCATTAACCGTTTTCATTTTTAAGTTTCACTCTGTTTTCTCTTATAGGGATACATGTATTTGGGACTCTAAATAAAACACGGTTTGTGCTAGCTCTTTGAAACTTGACACAATAAAGCAGTTTCAAGTTCTATCTCTATTGTTTGTTTGCTATTGATGTAGCCCTAAGCAGAGACTGGCGAAAATCACTTGCATGTAAAGGGCCTGCCAAGCTTCCAAAAAACTACGAGTTGCCTGAAATCTCAGCAAACATTTTTTCACCTAATCTTGATGATTCTTTCAGGTAATGATCAGTACACCAAAACCACTTAGCTCACCAAATTTTGTTCTTCTAGGTTCAACTGTTCATTTGCAGTAACCGTTTTCAATTTTAGGTTTCACTTTGTTTTCTCCTATAGGGATACATGTATTTGGAACTCTAAATCAAACACGGTTTGTGCTAGCTCTTTTAAACTTGACACAATAAAGCAGTTTCAAGTTCTATCTCTATGGTTTGTTTGCTGTTGATGTAGCCCTAAGCAGAGACTGGCCTAAATCCCGTTCATGGAAAGGGGTTGGCAAAGCTTCCAAAAAAATACAAGTTGCCTGAAATCTCAGCAAATATTTTTTCAACCAAACTTGATGATTCTTTCAGGTAATGATCAGTACACCAAAACCACTTGGCTCACCAAATTTCGTTCTTCTTGGTTATACCGTTTGTTTGCAGTCACCGTTTTCATTTTTAGGTTTCACTGTGTTTTCTCCTATAGGGATACATGTATTTGGAACTCTAAATCAAACACGGTTTGTGCTAGCTCTTTGAAACTTGAAACAATAAAGCAGTTTCAAGTTCTATTTTTATGGTTTGTTTGCTGTTGATGTAGCCCTAAGCAGAGACTGGCCTAAATCACATTCATGGAAAGGGGTTGCCAAGCTTCCAAAAAACTACGAGTTGCCTGAAATCTCAGCAAACATTTTTTCACCCAATCTTTATGATTCTTTCAGGTAATGATCAGTACACCAAAACCACTTGGCTCAAGAACCTTCGTTCTTCTAGGTTATACCGTTTCTTTGCAGTAACCGTTTTCATTTTTAGGTTTCACTCTGTTTTCTCCTATATGGATACATGTATTTGGAACTCTAAATCAAACACAGTTTGTGCTAGCTCTTTGAAACTTGACACAATAAAGCAGTTTCAAGTTCTATCTCTATGGTTTGTTTGCTGTAATGTAGCCCTAAGCAGAGACTGGCGAAAATCACTTTCATGGATAGGAATAGCCTAGCTTCCATAAAAGTACGAGTTGCCTGAAATCTCAGCAAACATTTTTTGACCCAATCTTGATGATTCCTTCAGGTAATCATCACTACACCAAAACCACTTGGCTCACCAAATTTCCTTCTTCTAGGTTAAACCGTTCGTTTGCAGTAACCGTTTTCATTTTTAGGTTTCATTCTGTTTTCTCCTATACGGATACATGTATTTGGAACTCTAAATAAAACACGGTTTGTGCTAGCTCTTTGAAATTAGACAGTATAAAGCAGTTTCAAGTTCTATCTCTATGGTTCGTTTGCTGTTGATGTAGCCCTAAGCAGAGACTGGCGAAAATCACTTTCATGGAAAGGGGATGCCAAACTGCCAAATAACTAGGAGTTGCCTGAAATCTCAGAAACATTTTTTCACCCAATCTTGATGCTTCTTTTTGGTAATGATCAGTACACCACAACCGCTGGCTCACCAAATGTCGTTCTTCTAGGTTCAACCGTTCGTTTGCAGTGACCGTTTTCATTTTTAGGTTTCACTCTGTTTTCTCCTATAGGGATACATGTATTTGGAACTCTAAATCAAACACGGTTTGTGCTAGCTCCTTTAAACTTGACACAATAAAGCAGTTTCAAGTTCTATCTCTATGCTTTGTTTGCTGTTGATGTAGCCCTAAGCAGAGACTGGCGAAAATCACTTTCATGGAAAGGGGTTGCAAAGCTTCCAAAAAACTACGAGTTGCCTGCAATCTCAGCAAACATTTTTTCACCCAATCTTGATGATTCTTTCAGGTAATTATCGGTACACCAAAACCACTTGGATCACCAAATTTCGTTTTTCTTGGTTATACCGTTCGTTTGCCATAACCGTTTTCAATTTTAGGTTTCACTCTGTTTTCTCCTGTAGGGATACACGTATTTGGAACTCTAAATGAAACACGGTTTGTGCTAGCTCTTTGAAAGTTGACACAATAAAGCAGTTTCAAGTTCTCTCTCTATGGTTTGTTTGCTGTTGATGTAGCCCTAAGCAGAGACTGTCGAAATCACTTTCATGGAAAAGGGTTGCCAATATTCCAACAAACTACCAGTTACCTGAAATCACAGCAAAAATTTTTCACCCAATCCTAACGATTATTTCAGGTAATGATCAGTACACCAAAACCACTTGGCTCACCAAATTTCGTTCTTCTAAGTTATACCGTTTCTTTGCATTAACCGTTTTCATTTTTAAGTTTCACTCTGTTTTCTCTTATAGGGATACATGTATTTGGGACTCTAAATAAAACACGGTTTGTGCTAGCTCTTTGAAACTTGACACAATAAAGCAGTTTCAAGTTCTATCTCTATTGTTTGTTTGCTATTGATGTAGCCCTAAGCAGAGACTGGCGAAAATCACTTGCATGTAAAGGGCCTGCCAAGCTTCCAAAAAACTACGAGTTGCCTGAAATCTCAGCAAACATTTTTTCACCTAATCTTGATGATTCTTTCAGGTAATGATCAGTACACCAAAACCACTTAGCTCACCAAATTTTGTTCTTCTAGGTTCAACTGTTCATTTGCAGTAACCGTTTTCAATTTTAGGTTTCACTTTGTTTTCTCCTATAGGGATACATGTATTTGGAACTCTAAATCAAACACGGTTTGTGCTAGCTCTTTTAAACTTGACACAATAAAGCAGTTTCAAGTTCTATCTCTATGGTTTGTTTGCTGTTGATGTAGCCCTAAGCAGAGACTGGCCTAAATCCCGTTCATGGAAAGGGGTTGGCAAAGCTTCCAAAAAAATACAAGTTGCCTGAAATCTCAGCAAATATTTTTTCAACCAAACTTGATGATTCTTTCAGGTAATGATCAGTACACCAAAACCACTTGGCTCACCAAATTTCGTTCTTCTTGGTTATACCGTTTGTTTGCAGTCACCGTTTTCATTTTTAGGTTTCACTGTGTTTTCTCCTATAGGGATACATGTATTTGGAACTCTAAATCAAACACGGTTTGTGCTAGCTCTTTGAAACTTGAAACAATAAAGCAGTTTCAAGTTCTATTTTTATGGTTTGTTTGCTGTTGATGTAGCCCTAAGCAGAGACTGGCCTAAATCACATTCATGGAAAGGGGTTGCCAAGCTTCCAAAAAACTACGAGTTGCCTGAAATCTCAGCAAACATTTTTTCACCCAATCTTTATGATTCTTTCAGGTAATGATCAGTACACCAAAACCACTTGGCTCACCAAATTTCGTTCTTCTAGGTTCAACCGTTCGTTTGCAGGAACCGTTTTCATTTTTAGGTTTCACTCTGTGTTCTCCTATAGGGATGCATGTATTTGGAACTCTAAATCAAACACAGTTTGTGCTAGCTCTTTGTAACATGACACAATAAAGCAGTTTCAAGTTCTATCTCTATGCTTTGTTTGCTGTTGATGTAGCCCTAAGCAGAGACTGGCGAAAATCACTTTCATGGAAAGGGGTTGCCAAGCTCTCAAAAAACTACGAGTTGCCTGAAATTTCAGCAAACATTTTTTCACCCAATCTTGATGATTCTTTCAGGTAATGACCAGTACACCAAAACCACTTGGCTCACCAAATTTCGTTCTTCTAGGTTCAACCGTTCGTTTGCAGTAACCGTTTTCATTTTTAGGTTTCACTGTGTTTTCTCATATAGGGATACATGTATTTGGAACTCTAAATCAAACACGGTTTTTGCTAGCTCTTTGAAACTTGACACAATAAAGCAGTTTCATGTTCTATCTCTACGGTTTGTTTGCTGTTGATGTAGCCCTAAGCAGAGACTGGCGAAAATCACTTTCATGGAAAGGGGTTGCCAAGCTTCCAAAAAACTATGAGTTGCCTGAAATAGCAGCAAACATTTTTTCACCCAATCTTGATGATTTTTCAGGTAATGATCAGTACACCAAAACCACATGGCTCACCAAATTTCGTTCTTCTTGGTTCAACAGTTCATTTGCAGTAACCGTTTTCATTTTTAGGGTTCACTCTGTTTTCTTCTATAAGGATACATGTATTTGGAACTCTAAATCAAACACGGTTTGTGCTAGCTCTTTGAAACTTGACACAATAAAGCAGTTTCATGTTCTATCTCTATGCTTTGTTTGCTGTTGATGTAGCCCTAAGCAGAGACTGGCGAAAATCACTTTCATGGAAAGGGGTTGCAAAGCTTCCAAAAAACTACGAGTTGCCTGCAATCTCAGCAAACATTTTTTCACCCAATCTTGATGATTCTTTCAGGTAATTATCGGTACACCAAAACCACTTGGATCACCAAATTTCGTTTTTCTTGGTTATACCGTTCGTTTGCCATAACCGTTTTCAATTTTAGGTTTCACTCTGTTTTCTCCTGTAGGGATACACGTATTTGGAACTCTAAATGAAACACGGTTTGTGCTAGCTCTTTGAAAGTTGACACAATAAAGCAGTTTCAAGTTCTCTCTCTATGGTTTGTTTGCTGTTGATGTAGCCCTAAGCAGAGACTGTCGAAATCACTTTCATGGAAAAGGGTTGCCAATATTCCAACAAACTACCAGTTACCTGAAATCACAGCAAAAATTTTTCACCCAATCCTAACGATTATTTCAGGTAATGATCAGTACACCAAAACCACTTGGCTCACCAAATTTCGTTCTTCTAAGTTATACCGTTTCTTTGCATTAACCGTTTTCATTTTTAAGTTTCACTCTGTTTTCTCTTATAGGGATACATGTATTTGGGACTCTAAATAAAACACGGTTTGTGCTAGCTCTTTGAAACTTGACACAATAAAGCAGTTTCAAGTTCTATCTCTATTGTTTGTTTGCTATTGATGTAGCCCTAAGCAGAGACTGGCGAAAATCACTTGCATGTAAAGGGCCTGCCAAGCTTCCAAAAAACTACGAGTTGCCTGAAATCTCAGCAAACATTTTTTCACCTAATCTTGATGATTCTTTCAGGTAATGATCAGTACACCAAAACCACTTAGCTCACCAAATTTTGTTCTTCTAGGTTCAACTGTTCATTTGCAGTAACCGTTTTCAATTTTAGGTTTCACTTTGTTTTCTCCTATAGGGATACATGTATTTGGAACTCTAAATCAAACACGGTTTGTGCTAGCTCTTTTAAACTTGACACAATAAAGCAGTTTCAAGTTCTATCTCTATGGTTTGTTTGCTGTTGATGTAGCCCTAAGCAGAGACTGGCCTAAATCCCGTTCATGGAAAGGGGTTGGCAAAGCTTCCAAAAAAATACAAGTTGCCTGAAATCTCAGCAAATATTTTTTCAACCAAACTTGATGATTCTTTCAGGTAATGATCAGTACACCAAAACCACTTGGCTCACCAAATTTCGTTCTTCTTGGTTATACCGTTTGTTTGCAGTCACCGTTTTCATTTTTAGGTTTCACTGTGTTTTCTCCTATAGGGATACATGTATTTGGAACTCTAAATCAAACACGGTTTGTGCTAGCTCTTTGAAACTTGAAACAATAAAGCAGTTTCAAGTTCTATTTTTATGGTTTGTTTGCTGTTGATGTAGCCCTAAGCAGAGACTGGCCTAAATCACATTCATGGAAAGGGGTTGCCAAGCTTCCAAAAAACTACGAGTTGCCTGAAATCTCAGCAAACATTTTTTCACCCAATCTTTATGATTCTTTCAGGTAATGATCAGTACACCAAAACCACTTGGCTCACCAAATTTCGTTCTTCTAGGTTCAACCGTTCGTTTGCAGGAACCGTTTTCATTTTTAGGTTTCACTCTGTGTTCTCCTATAGGGATGCATGTATTTGGAACTCTAAATCAAACACAGTTTGTGCTAGCTCTTTGTAACATGACACAATAAAGCAGTTTCAAGTTCTATCTCTATGCTTTGTTTGCTGTTGATGTAGCCCTAAGCAGAGACTGGCGAAAATCACTTTCATGGAAAGGGGTTGCCAAGCTCTCAAAAAACTACGAGTTGCCTGAAATTTCAGCAAACATTTTTTCACCCAATCTTGATGATTCTTTCAGGTAATGACCAGTACACCAAAACCACTTGGCTCACCAAATTTCGTTCTTCTAGGTTCAACCGTTCGTTTGCAGTAACCGTTTTCATTTTTAGGTTTCACTGTGTTTTCTCATATAGGGATACATGTATTTGGAACTCTAAATCAAACACGGTTTTTGCTAGCTCTTTGAAACTTGACACAATAAAGCAGTTTCATGTTCTATCTCTACGGTTTGTTTGCTGTTGATGTAGCCCTAAGCAGAGACTGGCGAAAATCACTTTCATGGAAAGGGGTTGCCAAGCTTCCAAAAAACTATGAGTTGCCTGAAATAGCAGCAAACATTTTTTCACCCAATCTTGATGATTTTTCAGGTAATGATCAGTACACCAAAACCACATGGCTCACCAAATTTCGTTCTTCTTGGTTCAACAGTTCATTTGCAGTAACCGTTTTCATTTTTAGGGTTCACTCTGTTTTCTTCTATAAGGATACATGTATTTGGAACTCTAAATCAAACACGGTTTGTGCTAGCTCTTTGAAACTTGACACAATAAAGCAGTTTCATGTTCTATCTCTATGCTTTGTTTGCTGTTGATGTAGCCCTAAGCAGAGACTGGCGAAAATCACTTTCATGGAAAGGGGTTGCAAAGCTTCCAAAAAACTACGAGTTGCCTGCAATCTCAGCAAACATTTTTTCACCCAATCTTGATGATTCTTTCAGGTAATTATCGGTACACCAAAACCACTTGGATCACCAAATTTCGTTTTTCTTGGTTATACCGTTCGTTTGCCATAACCGTTTTCAATTTTAGGTTTCACTCTGTTTTCTCCTGTAGGGATACACGTATTTGGAACTCTAAATGAAACACGGTTTGTGCTAGCTCTTTGAAAGTTGACACAATAAAGCAGTTTCAAGTTCTCTCTCTATGGTTTGTTTGCTGTTGATGTAGCCCTAAGCAGAGACTGTCGAAATCACTTTCATGGAAAAGGGTTGCCAATATTCCAACAAACTACCAGTTACCTGAAATCACAGCAAAAATTTTTCACCCAATCCTAACGATTATTTCAGGTAATGATCAGTACACCAAAACCACTTGGCTCACCAAATTTCGTTCTTCTAAGTTATACCGTTTCTTTGCATTAACCGTTTTCATTTTTAAGTTTCACTCTGTTTTCTCTTATAGGGATACATGTATTTGGGACTCTAAATAAAACACGGTTTGTGCTAGCTCTTTGAAACTTGACACAATAAAGCAGTTTCAAGTTCTATCTCTATTGTTTGTTTGCTATTGATGTAGCCCTAAGCAGAGACTGGCGAAAATCACTTGCATGTAAAGGGCCTGCCAAGCTTCCAAAAAACTACGAGTTGCCTGAAATCTCAGCAAACATTTTTTCACCTAATCTTGATGATTCTTTCAGGTAATGATCAGTACACCAAAACCACTTAGCTCACCAAATTTTGTTCTTCTAGGTTCAACTGTTCATTTGCAGTAACCGTTTTCAATTTTAGGTTTCACTTTGTTTTCTCCTATAGGGATACATGTATTTGGAACTCTAAATCAAACACGGTTTGTGCTAGCTCTTTTAAACTTGACACAATAAAGCAGTTTCAAGTTCTATCTCTATGGTTTGTTTGCTGTTGATGTAGCCCTAAGCAGAGACTGGCCTAAATCCCGTTCATGGAAAGGGGTTGGCAAAGCTTCCAAAAAAATACAAGTTGCCTGAAATCTCAGCAAATATTTTTTCAACCAAACTTGATGATTCTTTCAGGTAATGATCAGTACACCAAAACCACTTGGCTCACCAAATTTCGTTCTTCTTGGTTATACCGTTTGTTTGCAGTCACCGTTTTCATTTTTAGGTTTCACTGTGTTTTCTCCTATAGGGATACATGTATTTGGAACTCTAAATCAAACACGGTTTGTGCTAGCTCTTTGAAACTTGAAACAATAAAGCAGTTTCAAGTTCTATTTTTATGGTTTGTTTGCTGTTGATGTAGCCCTAAGCAGAGACTGGCCTAAATCACATTCATGGAAAGGGGTTGCCAAGCTTCCAAAAAACTACGAGTTGCCTGAAATCTCAGCAAACATTTTTTCACCCAATCTTTATGATTCTTTCAGGTAATGATCAGTACACCAAAACCACTTGGCTCAAGAACCTTCGTTCTTCTAGGTTATACCGTTTCTTTGCAGTAACCGTTTTCATTTTTAGGTTTCACTCTGTTTTCTCCTATAGGGATACATGTATTTGGAACTCTAAATCAAACACAGTTTGTGCTAGCTCTTTGAAACTTGACACAATAAAGCAGTTTCAAGTTCTATCTCTATGGTTTGTTTGCTGTAATGTAGCCCTAAGCAGAGACTGGCGAAAATCACTTTCATGGATAGGAATAGCCTAGCTTCCATAAAAGTACGAGTTGCCTGAAATCTCAGCAAACATTTTTTGACCCAATCTTGATGATTCCTTCAGGTAATCATCACTACACCAAAACCACTTGGCTCACCAAATTTCCTTCTTCTAGTTTAAACCGTTCGTTTGCAGTAACCGTTTTCATTTTTAGGTTTCATTCTGTTTTCTCCTATACGGATACATGTATTTGGAACTCTAAATAAAACACGGTTTGTGCTAGCTCTTTGAAATTAGACAGTATAAAGCAGTTTCAAGTTCTATCTCTATGGTTCGTTTGCTGTTGATGTAGCCCTAAGCAGAGACTGGCGAAAATCACTTTCATGGAAAGGGGATGCCAAACTGCCAAATAACTAGGAGTTGCCTGAAATCTCAGAAACATTTTTTCACCCAATCTTGATGATTCTTTCAGGTAATGATCAGTTCACCAAAACAAGTTGGATTACCAAATTTTGTTCTTCTTGGTTCAACCGTTCGTTTGCAGTAACTGTTTTCATTATTACGTTTCACTCTGTTTGCTCCTATAGGGATACATGTATTTGGAACTCTAAATCAAACACGGTTTGCGCTAGCTCTTTGAAACTTGACACAATAAAGCAGTTTCAAGTTCTATCTCTATGCTTTGTTTGCTCTTGATGTAGCCCTAAGAAGAGACTGGCGAAAATCACTTTCATGGAAAGGGGTTGCCAAGATTCCAAAAAACTACGAGTTGCCTGAAATCTCAGAACACATTTTTTCGCCTAATCTTGATGATTCTTTCAGGTAATGATCAGTACACCAAAACCACTTGGCTCACCAAATTTCTTTCTTCTAGCTTAAACCGTTCTTTTGCAGTAACCGTTTTCATTTTTAGGTTTCACTCTGTTTTGTCCTATAGGGATACATGTATTTGGAACTCTAAATCAAACATGGTTTTTGCTAGCTCTTTGAAACTTGACAAAATAAAGCAGTTTCAAGTTCTATCTCTATGCTTTGTTTGCTTTTGATGTAGCCCTAAGAAGAGACTGGCGAAAATAACTTTCATGGAAAGGGGTTGCCAAGCTTCCAAAAAGCTACGAGTTCCTGAAATCTCAGCAAACATTTTTTCATCCAATCTTGATGATTCTTTCAGGTAATGATCAGTACACCAAAACCACTTGGCTCAAAAAATTTCGTTCTTCTAGGTTAAACCGTTCGTTTGCAGTAACCGTTTTAATTTTTAGGTTTCACTCTGTTTTCTCCTATAGGGATACAAGTATTTGGAACTCTAAATCAAACAAGGTTTGTGCTAGCTCTTTGAAACATGACAAAATAAAGCTGTTTCACGTTCTATTTCTATGGTTTGTTTGCTGTTGATGTAGCCCTAAGTGGAGACTGGCGAAAATCACTTTCATGGAAAGGGGTTGCCAAGCTTCCAAAAAACTACTAGTTGCCTGAAATCTCAGCAAACATTTTTTCGCCTAATCTTGATGATTCTTTCAGGTAATGATCAGTACACCAAAACCACATGGCTCACCAAATTTTGTTCTTCTATGTTAAACCGTTCATTTGCAGTAACCGTTTTCATTTTTAGGTTTCACTCTGTTTTGTCCTATAGGGATATATGTATTTGGAACTCTAAATCAAACACGGTTTGTGCTAGCTCTTTGAAACTTGACACAATAAAGCAGTTTCAAGTTCTATCTCTATGCTTTGTTTGCTGTTGATGTAGCCCTAAGCAGAGACTGGCGAAAATCACATTGATGGAAAGGGATTGCCAAGCTTCCAAAAAACTACGAGTTGCCTGAAATCTCAGCAAACATTTTTTAACCCAATCTTGATCATTCTTTCAGGTAATGATCAGTACATTAAAACGACTTGGCTCAGTAAATTTCGTTTTTCTAGGTTAAACCGTTCGTTTGCAGTTACTGTTTTCATTTTTAGGTTTCACTCTGTTTTCTCCTATAGGGATACATGTATTTGGAACTCTAAATCAATCACGGTTTGGGCTAGCTCTTTGAAACTTGACACAATGAAGGAGTTTCAAGTTCTATCTCTATGCTATCTTTGCTCTTGATGTAGCCCTAAGCAGAGACTGGCGAAAATGCCTTTCATGGAAAGGGGTTGCCAAGCTTCCAAAAACCTACGAGTTGCCTGAAATCTCAGCAAACATTTTTTCACCCAATCTTGATGATTCTTTCAGGTAATGATCAGTACACCAAAACCACTTGGCTGACCAAATTTCGTTCTTCTAGGTTAAACCGTTTGGTTGCAGTAACCGTTTTCATTTTTAGGTTTCACTCTGTTTTCTCCTATAGGGATACATGTATTTGGAACTCTAAATCAAACACGGTTTGTGCTAGCTCTTTGAAACTGGAAACAATAAAGCAGTTTCTAGTTCTATCTCTATGCTTTGTTTGCTGTTTATGTAGCCCTAAGCAGAGACTTGCGAAAATCACTTCCATGGAAAGGGGTTGCCAAGCTTCCAAAAAACTACGAGTTGCCTGAAATCTCAGCAAACATTTTTTCACCCAATCTTGATGATTCTTTCATGTAATGATGAGTACACCAAAACCACTTGGATCATCAAATTTCTTTTTTCTAGGTTAAACCGTTCGTTTGCAGGAACCGTTTTCATTTTTAGGTTTCACTCTGTTTTCTCCTATAGGGATACATGTATTTGGAAGTCTAAATCAAAAACGGTTTGTGCTAGCTCGTTGAAACTTGACACAATAAAGCAGTTTCAAGTTGTATCTCTATGCTTTGTTTGCTGTTGATGTAGCCCTAAGCAGAGACTGGCGAAAATCACTTTCATGGAAAGGGGTTGCCAACCTTAAAAAAACTACAAGTTGCCTGACATCTCAGCAAACATTTTTTCACCCAATCTTGATGATTCTTTCAGGAAATGATCAGTACACCAAAACCACTTGGCTCACCAAATTTCGTTCTTCTAGGTTCAACCGTTCATTTGCAGTAACCGTTTTCATTTTTATGTTTCACTCTGTTTTCTCCTATAGGGATACATGAATTTGGAACTCTAAATCAATTATGGTTTGTGCTAGTTCTTTGAAACTTGACACAATAAAGCAGTTTCAAGTTCTATCTCTATGCTTTGTTTGCTGTTGATGTAGCCCTAAGCAGAGACTGGCGAAAATCACTTTCATGGAAAGGGGTTGCCAAGCTTCCAAAAAACTACGAATTGCCTGAAATCTCAGCAAACATTTTTTCACCCAATCTCGATGATTCTTTCAGGTAATGATCAGTACACCAAAACCACTTGGCTCACCAAATTTCGTTCTTTTAGGTTAAACCGTTCATTTGCAGTAACCGTTTTCATTTTTAGGTTTCACTCTGTTTTCTTCTACAGGGATACATGTATTTGGAACTCTAAATCAAACACGGTTTGTGCTAGCTCTTTGAAACTTGACACAATGAAGGAGTTTCAAGTTCTATCTCTATGCTATGTTTGCTCTTGATGTAGTCCTAAGCAGAGACTGGCGAAAATGCCTTTCATGGAAAGGGGTTGCCAAGCTTCCAAAAAACTACGAGTTGCCTGAAATCTCAGCAAACATTTTTTCACCACATCTTGATGATTCTTTCAGGTAATGATCAGTACACCAAAACCACTTGGCTGACCAAATTTCGTTCTTCTAGGTTAAACCGTTTGGTTGCAGTAACCGTTTTCATTTTTAGGTTTCACTCTGTTTTCTCCTATAGGGATACATGTATTTTGAACTATAAATCAAACACGGTTTGTGCTACCTCTTTGAAACTTGACACAATAAAGCAGTTTCAATTTCTATCTCTATGCTTTGTTTGCTGTTGATGTAGCCCTAAGCAGAGACTGGCGAAAATCACTTTCATGGAAAGGGGTTGCCAAGCTTCCAAAAAACTACGAGTTGCCTGAAATCTCAGCAAACATTTTTTCACCCAATCTTGATGATTCTTTCAGGTAATGATCAATACACCAAAACCACTTGGCTGATCAAATTTCGTTCTTGTAGGTTAAGTTGTTCGGTTGCAGTAACCGTTTTCATTTTTAGGTTTCACTCTGTTTTCTCCTATAGGGATACATGTATTTGGAACTCTAAATCAAACACGGTTTTTGCTACCTCTTTGAAACTTGACACAATAAAGCAGTTTCAAGTTCTATCTCTATGCTTTGTTTGCTGTTGATGTAGCCCTAAGCAGAGACTGGCGAAAATCACATTGATGGAAAGGGATTGCCAAGCTTCCAAAAAACTACGAGTTGCCTGAAATCTCAGTAAACATTTTTTCACACAATCTTGATGATTCTTTCAGGTCATGATGAGTACACCAAAACCACTTGGCTCACCAAATTTCGTTCTTCTAGGTTCAACCGTTCGTTTGCAGAAACCGTTTTCATTTAAGGTTTCACTCCGTTTTCTCCTATAGGGATACAGGTATTTGGAACTTTAAATCAAACACAATTTGTGATAGCTGTTTGAAACTTGACACAATAAAGAAGTTTCAAGTTCTATCTCTATGCTTTGTTTGCTGTTGATGTAGCCCTAAGCAGAGACTGGCGAAAATCACTTTAATGGAAAGGGGTTGCCAAGCTTCCAAAAAACTACGAGTTGCCTGAAATCTCAGCAAATATTTTTTCACCCAATCTTGATGATTCTTTCAGGTAATGATCAGGACACAAAAACCACTTGGCTCACCAAATTTCGTTCTTCTAGGTTCAACCGTTCATTTGCAGTAACCGTTTTCATTTTTAGGTTTCACTCTGTTTTCTCCTATGGGGATACATGTATTTGGAACTCTAAATCAAACACGGTTTGTGCTAGCTCTTTGAATCTTGACACAATAAAGCAGTTTCAAGTTCTATCACTATGCTTTGTTTGCTGTTGATGTAGCCCTAAGCAGAGACTGGCGAAAATCACTTTCATGGAAAGGGGTTGCCAAGCTTCCAAAAAAGTACGAGTTGCCTGAAATCTCAGCAAACATTTTTTCACCCAATCTTGATGATTCTTTCAGGTAATGATCAGTACACGAAAACCACTTGGCTCACCAAATTTCGTTCTTCTAGGTTCAACCGTTCGTTTGCAGTAACCGTTTTCATTTTTAGGTTTCAC
The DNA here is from genome assembly GCF_052094955.1 of Ictidomys tridecemlineatus. Lineage (NCBI taxonomy): Eukaryota > Metazoa > Chordata > Mammalia > Rodentia > Sciuridae > Ictidomys > Ictidomys tridecemlineatus. The sequence continues at coordinate 23,099 of NW_027523842.1, read as the reverse complement.
TCTGTTTCTCCTATAGTGAGACATGTATTTGGAACTGTAAATAAAACACGGTTTGTGCTAGCTCTTTGAAACTTGACACAATAAAGCAGTTTCAAGTTCTATCTCTTTGCTTTGTTTGCTGTTGATGTAGCCCTAAGCAAAGACTGTCGAAAATCAATTTCATGGAAAGGGGTTGCCAAGCTTCCAAAAAACTACGAGTTGCCGGAAATCTCAGCAAACATTTTTTCACCCAATCTTGATGATTCTTTCCGGTAATGATCAGTACACCAAAACCACTTGGCTCACCAAATTTCGTTCTTCTAGGTTCAACCGTTCGTTTGCAGGATCCGTTTTTTTTTTAGGTTTCACTCTGTTTTCTCCTATATGAATACATGTATTTGGAACTCTAAATCAAACACGGTTTGTGCTAGCTCTTTTAAACTTGACACAATAAAGCAGTTTCAAGTTCTATCCCTTTGCTTTGTTTGCTGTTGATGTAGCCCTAAGCAGAGACTGGCGAAAATCAGTTTTATGGAAAGGGGTTGCCAAGCTTCCAAAAAACTACGAGTTGCCTGAGATCTAAGCAAACATTTTTTCACCCAATCTTCATGATTCTTTCAGGTAATTATCAGTACACCAAAACCACTTGGCTCACCAAATTTCATTCCTCTATGTTCAACCGTTCGTTTGCAGTAACCGTTTTCATTTTTAGGTTTCACTGTTTTGTCCTATAGGGATATATGTATTTGAAACTCTAAATCAAACACGGTTTGTGCTAGCTCTTTGAAACTTGACACAATAAAACAGTTTCAAGTTCTGTTTCTTTGCTTTGTTTGCTGTTGATTTAGCCCAAAGTAGAGACTGGCGAAAATCACTTTCATGGAAAGGGGTTGCCAAGCTTCCAAAAAACTACGAGTTGCCTGAAATCTCAGCAAACATTTTTTCACCCAAACTTGATGATTCTTTCAGGTAATGACCAGTACAACAAAACCACTTGGCTCAACAAATTTCGGTCCTCTAGGTTCAACCGTTCGTTTGCAGGAACCGTTTTCATTTGTCGGTTTCACTCTGTTTTCTCCTTTAGGGATACATGTATTTGGAACTCTAAATCAAACAGGGTTTGTGCTAGCTCTTTGAAACTTGAAACAATAAAGCAGTTTCAAGTTCTATCTCTTTGCTTTGTTTGCTGTTGATGTAGCCTAAAGCAGAGACTGGCAAAAATCATTTAATGGAAAGGGGTTGTCAAGCTTCCAAAAAACTAAGAGTTGCTTGAAATCTCAGCAAACATTTTTTCACCCAATCTTGATGATTCTTTCAGGTAATGATCAGTACACCTAAACCACTTGGCTCAACAAATTTCCTTCTTCTAGGTTCAACCGTTCGTTTGCAAAAATCGTTTTCATTTGTAGTTTTCACTCTGTTTTCTCCTATAGGGATACATGTATTTGGAACTCTAACTCAAACACGGTTTGTGCTAGCTCTTTGAAACTTGACACAATAAAGCAGTTTCAAGTTCTATCTCTATGCTTTGTTTGCTGTTGATGTAGCCCTAAGCAGAGACTGGCGAAAATCACTTTCATGGAAAGGGGTCGCCAGGTTCCAAAAAATTACGAGTTACCTTAAATGTCAGCAAACATTTTTTCACCCAATCTTGATGATTCTTTCAGGTAGTGATCAGTACACCAAAACCACTTGGTTCACCAAATTTCTTTTTTCCAGGTTCAACCGTTCGTTTGCAGTAACCGTTTTCATTTTTAGGTTTCACTCTGTTTTCTCCTATAGGGATACATGTATTTGGAACTCTAAATCAAACACGGTTTTTGCTACCTCTTTGAAACTTGACACAATAAAGCAGTTTCAAGTTCTATCTCTATGCTTTGTTTCCTGTTGATGTAGCCCTAAGCAGAGACTGGCGAAAATCACTTTCATGGAAAGGGGTTGCCAAGCTTCCAAAAAACGACGAGATGCCTGAATTCTCAGCAAACATTTTTTCACCCAATCTTGCTGATTCTTTCAGGTAATGATCAGTACACCAAAACCACTTGGCTCACCAAATTTCGTTCTTCTAGGTTAAACCGTTCGTTTGCAGTAACCATTTTCATTTTTAGGTTTCACTCTGTTTTCTCCTACAGGGATACATGTATTTGAAACTCTAAATCAAACACGGTTTGTGCTAGCTCTTTGAAACTTGACACAATAAAGCAGTTTCAAGTTCTATCTCTATGCTTTGTTTGCTGTTGGTGTAGCCCTAAGCAGAGACTGGCGAAAATCACTTTCATGGAAAGGGGTTGCCAAGATCCCAAAAAATTACGAGTTGCCTGAAATCTCAGGAAACACTTTTTCCCCCAATCTTTATGATTCTTTCAGGTAATGATCAGTACACCAAAAAAACTTGGCTAACCAAATTTCGTTCTTCTAGGTTCAACCGTTCGTTTGCAGTAACCGTTTTCATTTTTAGGTTTCACTCTGTTTTCTCCTATAGGGATACATGTATTTGGAACACTAAATCAAACACGGTTTGTGCTAGCTCTTTGAAACTTGATACAATAAAGCAGTTTCAAGTTCTATCTCTATGCTTTGTTTCCTGTTGTAGCCCTAAGCAGAGACTGGCGAAAATCACTTTCATGGAAAGGGGTTGCCAAGCTTCCAAGAAACTACGAGATGCCTGAATTCTCAGCAAACATTTTTTCACCCAATCTTGATGATTCTTTCAGGTAATGATCAGTACACCAATACCACTTGGCTCACCAAATTTCCTTCTTCTAGGTTCAACCGTTCGTTTGCAGTAACCATTTTCATTTTTAGGCTTCATTCTGTTTTCTCCTATAGGGATACATGTATTTGGAAATCTAAATTAAACACGGTTTGTGCTAGCTCTTTGAAACTTGACACAATAAAGCAGTTTCAAGTTCTATCTCTATGCTTTGTTTGCTGTTGATGTATCCCTAAGCAGAAACTGGCGAAAATCACTTTCATGGAAAGGGATTGCCAAGCTTCCAAAAAACTACGAGTTGCCTGAAATCTCAGCAAACATTTTTTCACCAAATCTTGATGATTCTTTCAGGTAATGATGAGTACACCAAAACCACTTGGCTCACCAAATTTCGTTCTTCTAGGTTCAACCGTTCGTTTGCAGTAACCGTTTTCATTTTTAGGTTTCACTCTGTTTTCTCCTATAGAAATACATGTATTTGGAACTCTAAATCAAACATGGTTTGTGCTAGCTCTTTGAAACATGACACAATAAAGCAGTTTCAAGTTCTATATCTATGCTTTGTTTGCTGTTGATGTAGCCCTAAGCAGAAACTGGCGAAAATCACTTTCATGGAAAGGGGTTGCCAAGCTTCCAAAAAACTACGAGTTGCCTGAAATCTCAGCAAACATTTTTTCACCCCATCTTGATGATTCTTTCAGGTAATGATCAGTACATCAAAACCACTTTGCTCACCAAATTTCGTTCTTCTAGGTTCAACCGTTCATTTGCAGGAACCGTTTTCATTTTTAGGTTTCACTCTGTGTTCTCCTATAGGGATACATGTATTTGGAACTCTAAATCAAACACAGTTTGTGCTAGCTCTTTGAAACGTGACACAATAAAGCAGTTTCAAGTTCCATCTCTTTGCTTTGTTTGCTGTTGATGTAGCCCTAAGCAGAGACTGGCGAAAATCACTTTCATTAAAAGGGGTTGCCAAGCTCCCAAAAAACTACGAGTTGCCTGAAATCTCAGCAAACATTTTTTCACCCAATCTTGATGATTCTTTCAGGTAATGATCAGTACACCAAAACCACTTGGCTCACCAAATTTCGTTCTTCTTGGTTCAACCGTTCGTTTGCAGTAACCGTTTTCATTTTTAGGTTTCACTCTGTTTTCTCCTATAGGGATACATGTATTTTGAACTCTAAATCAAACACGGTTTTTGCTACCTCTTTGAAACTTGACACAATAAAGCAGTTTCAAGTTCTATCTCTATGCTTTGTTTGTTGTTGATGTAGCCCTAACCAGAGAGTGGCGAAAATCACTTTCATGGAAAGGGGTTGCCAAGCTTCCAAAAAACTATGAGTTGCCTGAAATCTCAGCAAATATTTTTTCACCCAATGTTGATGGTTCTTTCAGGAAATGATCAGTACACCAAAACCACTTGGCTCACCAAATTTCGTTCTTCTAGGTTCAACCGTTCGTTTGCAGTAACCATTTTCATTTTTAGGTTTCACTCTGTTTTCTCCTATAGGGACACATGTATTTGGAAATCTAAATCAAACACGGTTTGTGCTAGCTCTTCGAAACTTTACACAATAAAGCACTTTCAAGTTCTATCTCTATGCTTTGTTTGCTGTTCATGTAGCCCTAAGCAGAGACTGGCGAAAATCACTTTCATGGAAAGGGGTTGCCAAACTTCCAAAAAACTACGAGTTGCCTGAAATCTCAGCAAACATTTTTTCACCCAATCTTGATGATTCTTTCAGGTAATGATCAGTACACCAAAACCACTTGGCTCACCAAATTTCGTTCTTCTAGGTTCAACCGTTCGTTTGCAGGAACCGTTTTCATTTTTAGGTTTCACTCTGTGTTCTCCTATAGGGATGCATGTATTTGGAACTCTAAATCAAACACAGTTTGTGCTAGCTCTTTGTAACATGACACAATAAAGCAGTTTCAAGTTCTATCTCTATGCTTTGTTTGCTGTTGATGTAGCCCTAAGCAGAGACTGGCGAAAATCACTTTCATGGAAAGGGGTTGCCAAGCTCTCAAAAAACTACGAGTTGCCTGAAATTTCAGCAAACATTTTTTCACCCAATCTTGATGATTCTTTCAGGTAATGACCAGTACACCAAAACCACTTGGCTCACCAAATTTCGTTCTTCTAGGTTCAACCGTTCGTTTGCAGTAACCGTTTTCATTTTTAGGTTTCACTGTGTTTTCTCATATAGGGATACATGTATTTGGAACTCTAAATCAAACACGGTTTTTGCTAGCTCTTTGAAACTTGACACAATAAAGCAGTTTCATGTTCTATCTCTACGGTTTGTTTGCTGTTGATGTAGCCCTAAGCAGAGACTGGCGAAAATCACTTTCATGGAAAGGGGTTGCCAAGCTTCCAAAAAACTATGAGTTGCCTGAAATAGCAGCAAACATTTTTTCACCCAATCTTGATGATTTTTCAGGTAATGATCAGTACACCAAAACCACATGGCTCACCAAATTTCGTTCTTCTTGGTTCAACAGTTCATTTGCAGTAACCGTTTTCATTTTTAGGGTTCACTCTGTTTTCTTCTATAAGGATACATGTATTTGGAACTCTAAATCAAACACGGTTTGTGCTAGCTCTTTGAAACTTGACACAATAAAGCAGTTTCATGTTCTATCTCTATGCTTTGTTTGCTGTTGATGTAGCCCTAAGCAGAGACTGGCGAAAATCACTTTCATGGAAAGGGGTTGCAAAGCTTCCAAAAAACTACGAGTTGCCTGCAATCTCAGCAAACATTTTTTCACCCAATCTTGATGATTCTTTCAGGTAATTATCGGTACACCAAAACCACTTGGATCACCAAATTTCGTTTTTCTTGGTTATACCGTTCGTTTGCCATAACCGTTTTCAATTTTAGGTTTCACTCTGTTTTCTCCTGTAGGGATACACGTATTTGGAACTCTAAATGAAACACGGTTTGTGCTAGCTCTTTGAAAGTTGACACAATAAAGCAGTTTCAAGTTCTCTCTCTATGGTTTGTTTGCTGTTGATGTAGCCCTAAGCAGAGACTGTCGAAATCACTTTCATGGAAAAGGGTTGCCAATATTCCAACAAACTACCAGTTACCTGAAATCACAGCAAAAATTTTTCACCCAATCCTAACGATTATTTCAGGTAATGATCAGTACACCAAAACCACTTGGCTCACCAAATTTCGTTCTTCTAAGTTATACCGTTTCTTTGCAGTAACCGTTTTCATTTTTAAGTTTCACTCTGTTTTCTCTTATAGGGATACATGTATTTGGGACTCTAAATAAAACACGGTTTGTGCTAGCTCTTTGAAACTTGACACAATAAAGCAGTTTCAAGTTCTATCTCTATTGTTTGTTTGCTATTGATGTAGCCCTAAGCAGAGACTGGCGAAAATCACTTGCATGTAAAGGGCCTGCCAAGCTTCCAAAAAACTACGAGTTGCCTGAAATCTCAGCAAACATTTTTTCACCTAATCTTGATGATTCTTTCAGGTAATGATCAGTACACCAAAACCACTTAGCTCACCAAATTTTGTTCTTCTAGGTTCAACTGTTCATTTGCAGTAACCGTTTTCAATTTTAGGTTTCACTTTGTTTTCTCCTATAGGGATACATGTATTTGGAACTCTAAATCAAACACGGTTTGTGCTAGCTCTTTTAAACTTGACACAATAAAGCAGTTTCAAGTTCTATCTCTATGGTTTGTTTGCTGTTGATGTAGCCCTAAGCAGAGACTGGCCTAAATCCCGTTCATGGAAAGGGGTTGGCAAAGCTTCCAAAAAAATACAAGTTGCCTGAAATCTCAGCAAATATTTTTTCAACCAAACTTGATGATTCTTTCAGGTAATGATCAGTACACCAAAACCACTTGGCTCACCAAATTTCGTTCTTCTTGGTTATACCGTTTGTTTGCAGTCACCGTTTTCATTTTTAGGTTTCACTGTGTTTTCTCCTATAGGGATACATGTATTTGGAACTCTAAATCAAACACGGTTTGTGCTAGCTCTTTGAAACTTGAAACAATAAAGCAGTTTCAAGTTCTATTTTTATGGTTTGTTTGCTGTTGATGTAGCCCTAAGCAGAGACTGGCCTAAATCACATTCATGGAAAGGGGTTGCCAAGCTTCCAAAAAACTACGAGTTGCCTGAAATCTCAGCAAACATTTTTTCACCCAATCTTTATGATTCTTTCAGGTAATGATCAGTACACCAAAACCACTTGGCTCAAGAACCTTCGTTCTTCTAGGTTATACCGTTTCTTTGCAGTAACCGTTTTCATTTTTAGGTTTCACTCTGTTTTCTCCTATATGGATACATGTATTTGGAACTCTAAATCAAACACAGTTTGTGCTAGCTCTTTGAAACTTGACACAATAAAGCAGTTTCAAGTTCTATCTCTATGGTTTGTTTGCTGTAATGTAGCCCTAAGCAGAGACTGGCGAAAATCACTTTCATGGATAGGAATAGCCTAGCTTCCAAAAAACTACGAGTTGCCTGAAATCTCAGCAAACATTTTTTGACCCAATCTTGATGATTCCTTCAGGTAATCATCACTACACCAAAACCAATTGGCTCACCAAATTTCCTTCTTCTAGGTTAAACCGTTCGTTTGCAGTAACCGTTTTCATTTTTAGGTTTCATTCTGTTTTCTCCTATACGGATACATGTATTTGGAACTCTAAATAAAACACGGTTTGTGCTAGCTCTTTGAAATTAGACAGTATAAAGCAGTTTCAAGTTCTATCTCTATGGTTCGTTTGCTGTTGATGTAGCCCTAAGCAGAGACTGGCGAAAATCACTTTCATGGAAAGGGGATGCCAAACTGCCAAATAACTAGGAGTTGCCTGAAATCTCAGAAACATTTTTTCACCCAATCTTGATGATTCTTTCAGGTAATGATCAGTTCACCAAAACAAGTTGGTTTACCAAATTTTGTTCTTCTTGGTTCAACCGTTCGTTTGCAGTAACCGTTTTCATTATTACGTTTCACTCTGTTTGCTCCTATAGGGATACATGTATTTGGAACTCTAAATCAAACACGGTTTGCGCTAGCTCTTTGAAACTTGACACAATAAAGCAGTTTCAAGTTCTATCTCTATGCTTTGTTTGCTCTTGATGTAGCCCTAAGAAGAGACTGGCGAAAATCACTTTCATGGAAAGGGGTTGCCAAGATTCCAAAAAACTACGAGTTGCCTGAAATCTCAGAACACATTTTTTCGCCTAATCTTGATGATTCTTTCAGGTAATGATCAGTACACCAAAACCACTTGGCTCACCAAATTTCTTTCTTCTAGCTTAAACCGTTCTTTTGCAGTAACCGTTTTCATTTTTAGGTTTCACTCTGTTTTGTCCTATAGGGATACATGTATTTGGAACTCTAAATCAAACATGGTTTTTGCTAGCTCTTTGAAACTTGATAAAATAAAGCAGTTTCAAGTTCTATCTCTATGCTTTGTTTGCTTTTGATGTAGCCCTAAGAAGAGACTGGCGAAAATAACTTTCATGGAAAGGGGTTGCCAAGCTTCCAAAAAGCTACGAGTTCCTGAAATCTCAGCAAACATTTTTTCATCCAATCTTGATGATTCTTTCAGGTAATGATCAGTACACCAAAACCACTTGGCTCAAAAAATTTCGTTCTTCTAGGTTAAACCGTTCTTTTGCAGTAACCGTTTTAATTTTTAGGTTTCACTCTGTTTTCTCCTATAGGGATACAAGTATTTGGAACTCTAAATCAAACAAGGTTTGTGCTAGCTCTTTGAAACATGACAAAATAAAGCTGTTTCACGTTCTATTTCTATGGTTTGTTTGCTGTTGATGTAGCCCTAAGTGGAGACTGGCGAAAATCACTTTCATGGAAAGGGGTTGCCAAGCTTCCAAAAAACTACTAGTTGCCTGAAATCTCAGCAAACATTTTTTCGCCTAATCTTGATGATTCTTTCAGGTAATGATCAGTACACCAAAACCACATGGCTCACCAAATTTTGTTCTTCTATGTTAAACCGTTCATTTGCAGTAACCGTTTTCATTTTTAGGTTTCACTCTGTTTTGTCCTATAGGGATATATGTATTTGGAACTCTAAATCAAACACGGTTTGTGCTAGCTCTTTGAAACTTGACACAATAAAGCAGTTTCAAGTTGCATCTCCATGCTTTGTTTGCTGTTGATGTAGCCCTAAGCAGAGACTTGCAAAAATCACTTTCATGGAAAGTGGTTCCAAGCTTCCAAAATACTACGAGTTGCCTGAAATCTCAGCAAACATTTTTTCACCCAATCTTGATGATTCTTTCAGGTAATGATCAGCACAGCAAAACCACTTGGCTTACCAAATTTCGTTCTTCTAGATTAATCCGTTCGTTTGCAGTAACGGTTTTTATTTTTAGGTTTCACTCTGTTTTCTCCTATAGGGATACATGTATCTGGAACTCTAAATTAAACACGGTTTATGCTAGCTCTTTGAAACTTGACACAATAATCGGTTTCAAGTTCTATCTCTATGGTTTGTTTGATGTTGATGAAGCCCTAAGCAGAGACTGGCGAAAATCACTTTCAAGGAAAGGGGTTGCCAAGCTTCCAAAAAACTACGAGTTGCCTGAAATCACAGCAAACATTTTTTCGCCCAAACTTGATGATTCTTTCAGGTAATGATCAGTACACCAAAACCACTTGGCTCACCAAATTTCGTTATTCTAGGTTCAACCGTTCGTTTGCAGTAACCGTTTTCATTTTTAGGTTTCACTCTGTTTTCTCCTATATAGATACATGTATTTGGAACTCTAAATAAAACACGGTTTGGGCTAGCTCTTTGAAACTTGACACAATAAAGCAGTTTCAAGTTCTCTCTCTATGGTTTGTTTGCTGTTGATGTAGCCCTAAGCAGAGACTGGCGAAAATCACTTTCATGGAAAGGGTTTGCAAAGCTTCCAAAAAACTACGAATTGCCTGAAATCTCAGCAAACATTTTTTCACCCAATCATGATGATTCTTTCATGTAATGATCAGTACACCAAAACCACTTGGCTCACCAAATTTCGTTATTCTAGGTTAAACCGTTCGTTTGTAGTAATCGTTTTCATTTTTAGGTTTCACTCTGTTTTCTCCTATATGGATACATGTATTTGGAACTCTAAATCAAACACGGTTTGTGCTAGCTCTTTGAAACTTGACACAATAAAGGAGTTTCAAGTTCTATCTCTATGCTTTGTTTGCTGTTGATGTAGCCCTAAGCAGAGTCTGGCGAAAATCACTTTCATGAAAAGGGGTTGCCAAGCTTTCAAAAAACTACGAGTTTCCTGAAATCTCAGCAAATATTTTTTCACCCAATCTTGATGATTCTTTCAGGTAATGATAAGTACACCAAAACCACTTGGCTCACCAAATTTCGTTCTTCTAGGTTAAACCATTGGTTTGCATTAACCGTATTCATTTTTAGGTTTCACTCTGTTTTCTCTTATAGGGATACATGTATTTGGGACTCTAAATCAAACACGGTTTGTGCTAGCTCTTTGAAACTTGACACAATAAAGCACTTTCAAGTTCTATCTCTATGGTTTGTTTGCTGTTGATGTAGCCCTAAGCAGAGACTGGCGAAAATCACTTTCATGGAAAGGGGTTGCCAAGCTTCCAAAAAACTACGAGTTGCCTGAAATCTCAGCAAACAATTTTTCGCCTAATCGTGATGATTCTTTCAGGTAATGTTCAGTACCCCAAAACCACTTAGCTCACTAAATTTTGTTCTTCTAGGTTCAACCGTTCGTTTGCAGTAACCGCTTTAATTTTTAGGTTTCACTCTGTTTTCTCCTATAGGGATACATGTATTTGGAACTCTAAATCAAACACTGTTTGTGCTAGCTCTTTGAAACTTGACACAATAAAGCACTTTCAAGTTCTATCTCTATGGTTTGTTTGCTGTTGATGTAGCCCTAAGCAGAGACTGGCCTAAATCCCTTTAATGGAAAGGGGTTGCCAAAGCTTCCAAAAAACTACGAGTTGCCTGAAATCTCAGCAAACATTTTTTCACTCAACCTTGATGATTCTTTCAGGTAATGATCAGTACACCAAAACCACTTGGCTCACCAAATTTCGTTCTTCTTGGTTATACCGTTTGTTTGCAGTAACCGTTTTCATTTTTAGGTTTCACTGTGTTTTCTCCTATAGGGATACATGTATTTGGAACTCTAAATCAAACACGGTTTGTGCTAGCTCTTTGAAACTTGACACAATAAAACAGTTTCAAGTTCTATCTCTGTGGTTTGTTTGCTGTTGATGTAGCCCTAAGCTGAGACTGGCGAAAATCACTTTCATGGAAAGGGGTTGCCAAGCTTCCAAAAAACTACGAGTTGCCTGAAATCTCAGAAACATTTTTTTCACCCAATCTTGATGATTCTTTCAGGTAATGATCAGTACACCAAAACCACTTGGCTCACCAAAATTCGTTCTTCTTGGTTCAAACGTTCGTTTGCAGTCACCGTTTTCATTTTTAGGTTTCACTCTGTTTTCTCCTATAGGGATACATGTATTTGGAACTCTAAATTAAACACGGTTTGTGCTAGCTCTTTGAAATTTGACACAATAAAGCAGTTCCAAGTTCTATCTCTATGGTTTGTTTGCTGTTGATGTTGCCCTAGAAGAGACTGGCGAAAATCACTTTCATGGAAAGGGGTTGCCAAGCTTCCATAAAACTACGAGTTGCCTGAAATCTCAGCAAACATTTTTTCGCCTAATCTTGATGATTCTTTCAGGTAATGATCAGTACACCAAAACTTCTTGGCTCACCAAATTTCGTTCTTCTTGGTTCAACCGTTCGTTTGCTGTAACCATTTTCATTTTTAGGTTTCACTCTGTTTACTCCTATAGGGATACATGTATTTGGAACTCTAAATCAAACACGGTTTGTGCTAGCTCTTTGAAACTTGATACACAAAAGCAGTTTCAAGTTCTATCTCTATGGTTTGTTTGCTGTTGACGAAGCCCTAAGCAGAGACTGGCGAAAATCACTTTAATTGAAAGGGGTTGCCAAGCTTCCAAAAAACTACGAGTTGCCTGAAATCTCAGCAAACATTTTTTCGCCCAATCTTGATGATTATTTCAGGTAATAATCAGTACACCAAAACCACTTGGCTCACCAAATTTCGTTCTTCTAGGTTAAACCACTCGTTTCAAGTAACCGTTTTCATTTTTAGGTTTCACTCTGTTTTCTCCTATAGGGATACATGTATTTGGAACTCTAAATCAAACACGGTTTGTGCTAGCTCTTTGAAACTTGACCCAATAAAGCAGTTTCAAGTTCTATCTCTATGGTTTTTTAGCTGTTGATGTGGCCCTAAGCAGAGACTGGCGAAAATCACTTTCATGGAAAGGGGTTGCCAAGCTTCCAAAAAACTACGAGTTGCCTGAAATCTAAGCAAACATTTTTTCACCCAATCTTGATGACTCTTTCAGGTAATGATCAGTACACCAAAACCACTTGGCTCACCAAATTTCGTTCTTCTAGGTTAAACCATTCATATGCCGTAACCATTTTCATTTTTAGGTTTCACTCTGTTCTCTCCTATAGGGATACATGTATTTTGAACTCTAAATCAATCACGGTTTGGGCTAGCTCTTTGAAACTTGACACATTAATGAAGTTTCAAGTTCTATCTCTATGGTTTGTTTGCTGTTGATGTAGCCCTAAGCAGAGACTGTCGGAAATTACTTTCATGGAAAGGGGTTGCCAAGCTTCTAAAAAACTACGAGTTGCCTGAAATCTCAGCAAACATTTTTTCACCCAATCTTGATGATTCTTTCAGGTAATGATCAGTACACCAAATCCACTTGGCTCACCAAATTTCGTTCTTCTAGGTTAAACCGTTTGTTTGCAGTAACCGTTTTAATTTTTAGTTTTCATTCTCTTTTCTCCTATAGGAATACATGTATTTGGAAGTCTAAATCAAACACGGTTTGTGCTAGCTCTTTGAAACTTGACACAATAAAGCAGTTTCAAGTTCTATCTATGTGGTTTGTTTGCTGCTGATGTAGCCCTAAGCAGAGACTGGCGAAAATTACTTTCATTGAAAGGGGTTGCCAAGCTTCCAAAAAACTACGTGTTGCCTGAGATCTCGGCAAACATTTTTTCACCCAAACTTGATGATTCTTTCAGGTAATTATCAGTACACCAAAACCACTTGGCTCACCAAATTTCGTTCTTCTTGGTTCAACTGTTAGTTTGCAGTAACCGTTTTCATTTTTTGGTTTCACTCTGTTTTCTCCTATAGGGATTACATGTATTTGGAACTCTAAATCAAACACGGTTTGTGCTAGCTCTTTGAAACTTGACACAATAAAGCAGTTTCAAGTTCTATCTCTATGGTTTGTTTGCTGTTGATGTAGCCCTAAGCAGAGACTGGCGAATATCACTTTCATGGAAAGGGGTTGCCAAGCTTCCAAAAAACTACGAGTTGCCTGAAATCTCAGCAAACATTTTTTCACCCAATCTTGATGATTCTTTCAGGTAATGATCAGTACACCAAAACCACTTGGCTCAACAAATTTCGTTCTTCTTGGTTAAACCGTTCGTTTGCAGTAACCGTTTTCATTTTTAGGTTTCACTCTGTTTTCTCCTATAGGGATACATGTATTTGGAACTCTAAATCAAACACGGTTTTTGCTAGCTCTTTGAACATTTACACCATATAGCAGTTTCAAGTTCTATCTCTATGCTTTGTTTGCTGTTGATGTAGCCCTAAGCAGAGACTGGCGAAAATCACTTTCATGGAAAGGGGTTGCCAAGCTTCCAAAAACTACGAGTTGCCTGAAATCTCAGCAAACATTTTTTCACCCAATCTTGATGATTCTTTCAGGTAATGATCAGTACACCAATACCACTTGGCTCACCAAATTTCGTTCTTCTAATTTAAACCGTTCGTTTGCAGTAACCGTTTTCATTTTTAGGTTTCACTCTGTTTTCTTCTATAAAGATACATGTATTTGGAACTCTAAATCAAACACGGTTTGTGCTAGCTCTTTGAAACTTGACACAATAAAGCAGTTTCAAGTTCTATCTCTATGCTTTGTTTGCTGTTGATGTAGCCCTAAGCAGAGACTGGCGAAAATCACTTTCATGGAAAGGGGTTGCCAAGCTTCCAAAAAACTACGAGTTGCCTGAAATCTCAGCAAACATTTTTTCACCCAATCTTGATGATTCTTTCAGGTAATTATCAGTACACCAAAACCACTTGGCTCACCAAATTTCGTTCTTCTAGGTTAAACCGTTCGTTTGCAGTACTGTTTTTATTTTTAGGTTTCACTCTGTTTTCTCCTATAGGGATACATGCTAGGAGCCACTGCAAAAGTATTACATTCATATGGAAATTGGGCTCCTACTGTTCACCTAGTCCCATTTGGGGACTCAAGTTACCAGACTCCCGGAGAGTTCCCATTGGTTGGGGAAGGATGTAGGAGGTTGTTCCGGGGAAGTGGAGCTCCCGTGCCCGGGAGGGACACACGTGTGTGTGGACCGGCTTGTTAGGGATACGCACACCGCCTCTCACAAAATAAAACTTGGTTTCAGTTCCATCTGGCTTGTGTTTTTGTGCTCAGCCGGGTTGCAGGATCGCAAGCCGACGTGCACTGACAGAGACCCGCGAAAGCGCCCAGCAGGAATGCGGCAGGTGAAAACAGCAGTGGGCAGGAGCGGAGCCAAGGCTCACACGGCCCCCGCTATCCAGCCTGCAGCATTTTGGTGGCCCTCGTACGGGAAACGCCCAAAATTTATAGGTGAGTGATATCGCTCGCCCCTAAGGAAAGGCGACAGAATGGGTATTTTTGTTTTGATTTATTCTGCTTTTATTTCAGGCTCTCTAGCCTTACAATTTTTTCAGGCGAATTGGGAAAAATGGTTGGCTCAAGGTTTTAAGTTATTCGGCCCTGAGAAAGAAAAAAATTGATATAATCATTTTTCTCCTCTCCGTTTCTGTTTCATTCTGTTTTGGTTTTCTTCTATCCTACCTTATTGGGTTACGTTACCTTTATAGTAGATTAGAATCTAGTAAAAAAAAAAAAAAAACGAAAGACTGTTAAGTAAATTGTTAGAGGTCCAGGCTATGGCAGAAAACTTATTAGGTCAAGGAAAACAAAAGGTCCCTCAAGCTAGTCAGACAGAAGAAAATTTGAAGAAGGCAAGCTTAGGGAAAAAACGGCCCTCAGATAGGGAGGCTACTACTAACTCCGGTCCATCACCAGAGGGCGTAATTCAACCAACAGCTTCACCTGTAGCTGAGCAGCCCTCAGTTTCCATAGGTGATGAACGGAATCCTGAGGCAGGACCCCAAAAGTTAGCATGCCCTGTAGTTGAGCGGGGAGAAGAAAGGGAACGAGTTTACCGTGCCTTAGATTTCAAAATAGTAAAGCAATTAAAGGAAGCTGTACAAACCTACGGGCCTGCGGCTCCCTTTACTGTCAGAATGGTCGAATCTATTACCAGCTGGGACTTAACACCAGAAGATTGGGCTAGCGTGTGTCACTCTGTGCTAAATGGAGGACAAAATTTATTATGGAAAATTGCCAATGAGGAACTTTGCAGGGAGACAGCTAGGCGAAATGCAGCAGCAGGTTACCCTTAAAGAGATATACAAATGCTATTAGGAAGAGGACCTTATGAGGGTCAGAGGCAACAGATTAGATATGATACTGGCGTATACGCTCAGATCGCTATAAATGCAATTAAGGCATGGAAAACTTTGAAGGGACAAGGGGATTTACAAGGTCAACTATCTAAGATAATACAAGGAGTTAATGAGTCCTACGCTGACTTTGTAGCTAGACTTATTGAAACAGCCTCTAAGACGTTTGAAAATACAGAACAGGCAATGCCATTTATAAAACAACTGGCTTATGACCAAGCAAATCGCTGCTGCAAAGAGATCATTAGACCGTGGAAACATGAAGATTTAAACACATATATTAAATTATGTAGAGACATTGATGTACAAGGACAAGTCATGGCAGCTGAAGTAAAACAGGCTTTAGATACCAAGCCAAAAACATGCTATAATTGCAATCAGAAAGGACATTTTAAAAGAAATTGCCCCATAGGAGGAGGGTTTAACAAAGCTAGGTATCAAAGGAGTAGAATCCCGGGTATTTGCCCACAATGCCATAGAGGGAGACATTGGGCTAATGAATGCCGTTCTCAAACCACCATAGAGGGTATTCCGTTATCAAAAAATGGACAAAGACCAAGTGTCTACCCACAATATCATGGAGAAAGGTATCAGGCCCCGTTGCCAAAAAACGAATTGGAGGGCCCAATGCCCCGGGGCCCAAAGCCACAAATATACGGGGCAATGGAGGAACCCAGCAGCACCATCAAGGTAGTGCCCAGGACGCATTATCCATCAGATCCCTCATCAGACAAACTAGAGGGAGCGCAGGGTTGGACATCTGTGCCTCTGCCAGAGCAGTATTAACTCCAGAGATGGGAGTTCAAATCATTCCCACAGGAATAAAAGGACCTCTTCCCCAAGGAACAGTAGGCTTATTATTAGGACGCAGTTCTTCTACACTAAAAGGACTTATGATAAGTCCTGGGGTAATTGATCCCGATTATGAGGGTGAAATAAAAATTATAGCCAGTTCTCCAAGAGGTATATCCGTAATTTCATCAGGAGATAGAATAGCACAGTTATTAATAATACCCAGCCTACATGATGAATTTTCCAGTTGTAATGTAGAAAAAGGTTCCAAGGGATTAGGCTCTACAGGTGTAGATTGGGCTATGCTTTCTTTAAATTTAGATACTTGCCCAATGCTAAAATTAAATATTCAAGGACATGATTTTAATGGGCTGCTGTACACAGGTGCTGACCTCAGCATCATATCTCGTCAGGAATGGCCAAAGCACTGGCCATTACAACAAGCCACTCAAACGCTTCGAGGCCTAGGAGTGGCAACTAACCCCCATAGAAGCGCTATGGTATTAGATTGGAGGGATCCTGAAGGATGTGAAGGAACTATACAGCCCTATGTATTGGACCATCTTCCCATAAATTTATGGGGACGGGATGTCCTAGATCAATTAGGATTGACATTAACAAATAACGTCAATTCTAACGCGCCCACTAGTAGGGCTAAACAAGGCTTTAGAAAAGAAAAAGGATTAAGGAAACAAGATCAAGATATGATAGCACCAATTCAAATAGATCAAGAAATAAATAAACATGGATTGGGTTTTCAAAAAGGGTCACTGAGACAATCAAAATTACATGGAAATCAGAAAGACCAGTGTGGGTTCCTCAGTGGCCCCTGACTAAAGAAAAGATACAAGTAGCCCATGATCTGGTCAAACAACAATTAGCGGAAGGACATTTACAACCTTCCGTATCTCCCCATAATACTCCCATTTTTGTCATTAAAAAGAAATCTGGTAAATGGAGATTATTACAAGATTTAAGAGCCATTAATAATGAGATGGTTATTATGGGACCTGCTCAATCAGGGATTCCCCAATTGTCTGCTTTACCAAAAACCTGGCATGTGTTAACTATAGATATTAAGGATTGTTTCTTTTCAATTCCAATTCATCCCGAGGATAGTCCACATTTTGCATTTACTATCCCTGCACTAAATCATGAAGGTCCTGATCAGAGATATGAGTGGAAAGTTTTACCCCAGGGGATGGCGAACAACCCGACTATGTGTCAAATTTATGTTAATAAAGCAATCCAGCCACTTAGAAATCAAAATCCTGAACTACAAATATTTCACTATATGGATGATGTGTTATTAGCACATAAAGATAAGAACACATTGCTAGAATGTTATGCCACACTTACAAACTTACTAAAAAATTATAATCTAGACATAGCAATAGATAAAGTACAATTAAATTTTCCAATTAATTATTTAGGAATTTTATTATCCTCAACCATGGTCCGTCCACCAAAAATTCAAATACGAGTAGATCAACTCAAATCATTTAATGACTTTCAAAAATTATTGGGAGACATAAACTGGATAAGGCCTTACCTAGGCATACCAACAGGAGAATTAGGACCCTTATTTGATATCCTAAAAGGTCCATCAGACAAAAAAAAACCCTATCATGAATGCTCCAAATATATTCACTGATGGGTCAAACAATGGTACAGCAGCGGTAGTTACCCCTGATCAAACTTTTACATTTTTAGTACCCAAACAATCAGCTCAAAAGGTAGAGCTCAATGCAGTATTACAAGCTTTTATGATGTTCAAAGATTCTGTATTTAATTTATTCTCTGATAGCCAGTATGTAGTTAATGCTATAGCATCCCTTGAAGATGCTGGTAGGATTTCTCCTTCCTCTACTGTTTTCTCTTTGTTTTCTGCTATACAAACTCTAATCTGGGACACAAAAGATCCATTCTTTATTGGACATATCAGGGCACATACAGGGTTGCCTGGAGCCCTTAGTTTGGGTAATGAACTAGCAGATAAATCTACACATGACATACATATATTCTCCACAATAGAAGAAGCTATAAATTTTCATAAAAGGTTCCATGTCAATGCTAATACTTTACAAAAACGTTTTAAAATAACTAAGGAACAAGCCAGACATATAATAAAACAATGTCAGAATTGTGTGACATTTTTACCACAAGTTAATCTTGGAGTCAATCCTAGAGGACTGATACCTAACCATATTTGGCAGATGGACGTTACACACTTGCCAGAATTTGGAAAATTAAAATATTTACATGTTACAGTTGATACTTCTTGTAGATTTTTAATGGGCTCCCTTCATGCCGGAGAAAAAACTAAAGATGTTATAGCTCATTGCTTACAAAATTTTGCCACTGTGGGTGTTCCTAAACAGTTAAAAACTGATAACGCTCCTGGTTATACGTCTAACTTTTTTAAACAATTTTGCTCATCATTTGGCATTACTCATATAACAGGAATCCCATACAATCCACAGGGTCAAGGCATAGTTGAAAGAGCTCATCAAACTATTAAAATGTACTTATTAAAACAAAAGGAAGGAATTGGAAAAGGGTATATATCCCCCAAAGATAAACTTAAAATAACCCTTTTTACTCTAAACTTTCTAAATTTGGATTCATCAGGACTTAGTGCTGCGGAAAGACATATGTATCCGAAAAATGTACATAAGCCTAAGGTACTTTGGAAAGATATTCTAACAGGACAATGGAAAAGTCCGGACCCAGTAATAGTCTGGAGTCGGGGCTCCGTCTGTGTTTTTCCACAGGAGGAACAGCAAACAATTTGGATTCCAGAGAGATTAACTAAAACAATTTCTACAGAAAAAGAAGATGATTTGACTCAAATACATAACAGCTGATATCCAGAGTTCCAGCTTGGCTATTCTTACATCTACAACAGTGATTTACCAAGGTGCCTTTTTCAATATCTATTTTATTATTACATTTTTCCCACATCATAAGGTCCTATTTTATTTATTTATTTATTTATTTCTCTTTCTTTTTGAGCTCATACAAACCTAGGTTAATGTCTTTCTGATCAGTTTTATTCTTTGACTGTGTTTTATTTATTTTAACTGTAAAGTTTTTAAACATTGAAATGGAGATTTCACCTAGGTATAGCTACAAGGCCTTTATTTACTATTGTCTTATATGTTCTATGTTATGTATGCACTGTTTTGTGTTGTATGTCTGTATGTGTGTATGTCCATATTTCATTTATAAGGAGTGCTCATGTATAAATAGATATAAATGGATCCAAAAAAAAATCACGTGACTTATATGGTTTAATTTATATTAGGTAAACAGTTGTTATAAATTTTGCTTTTAAAGGTGGTAAACAGATCTGTTTGTTTTCTTTCACCTTTCCTTTTCATTATATTTAATAATTCTGTTCAAGATAATGTCTCTTTAGCACCATGGCCATAATTCCCATCTCCATCCCAGTGCCGGTGAAGACTAAGATAAAACCAAACTACAACTTCTATGATAGCTATCACAGTAAACTGTATAAACTGATACATCAATCAATATAACTCAATAAGTATCCTCAATCAAGGACTTAATTTACTTTGGAAGAAAATGAACATATTGACAGACTCCTCCACTTTGAACTGCTCAATCAAGGACTTAATTTACTTTGGGAGGAAATGGACATATTGATAGACTCCTCCACTTTGAACTGCTTACACAACTTGCCTGGACTATGTATCACCTGTATGCATTGTGCTCTATTTGTTGATACAGCGAATTATGGTAGTGCTGAAATATCTTAGCTGCCGTGTCACCAGTGTTACTGTTCTTCCTAAGGAGCCATCAATTGACTTGATGTCGTGGCATTTCTGTATCTTCCTCCCATCTACTAGTGATGGTCTAAAACTTGGGGGCCAACAGAGGTGAGGAAAGAACCTCATCCCCCCAATGGCACCAAGGTTAAATTTGGGGGCCAACAGAGGTGAGGCAAGAACCTCACCCCTCCACTGGTGCTTAGGCCTATCCACAAGCATGGCTACGCTAGACCGGTAGTCAGTGACGGGTTGATCTGATTACAGTGGAATCAGCCTAAGACAGGAAACTGACGTGTAAAAGTCAGTTCTCCCATGACGGGTAAGAACCACATGTTAAATTGGACAACCTACCAGGCATGGTCCCTAGCCACATTGCCATTGCTTAATTAAACAGAAGGGGGCAGATGCTAGGAGCAACAGCAAAAGTATTACATTCATATGGAAATTGGGCTCCTACTGTTCACCTAGGCCCATTTGGGGACTCAAGTTACAAGACTCCCAAAGAGTTCCCATTGGTTAGGAAGGATGGTAGGAGGGTGTTCCGGGGGAAGTGGAGCCCCCCGTGCCCAAAAGGGACACACGTGTGTGTGGACCGGCTTGTTAGGGGGACACACACGGCCTCTCACAAAATAAAACTTTGTTTCAGTTCCATCTGGCTTGTGTTTTTGGGCTAGCCGGGTTGCAGGATCCCAATCCGGCATGCACTGACAGCGACCGAAGAAAGCGCCCAGCAGGAAGGCGGCAGGTGAAAACAGCAGCGGGCAGGAGCGGAGCAAAGGCTCACGCGGCCTCCGCAATCCAGCCTGCAGCAGATACATGAATTTGGAACTCTAAATCAAACACGGTTTGTGCTAGCTCTTTGAAAGTTGACACAATAAAGCAGTTTCAAGTTCTCTCTCTATGCTTTGTTTGCTGTTGATGTAGCCCTAAGCAGAGACTGGCGAAAATCACTTTCATGGAAAGGGGGAGCCAAGCTTCCAAAAAACTACGAGTTGCCTGAAATTTCAGCAAACATTTTTTCACCCAATCTCGATGATCCTTTCAGGTAATGATCAGTACACCAAATCCACTTGGCTCACCAAATTTCGTTCTTCTATGTTAAACCGTTCGTTTGCAGTAACCGTTTTCATTTTTAGGTTTCACTCTGTTTTCTCCTATAGGGATACATGTATTTGGAACTCTAAATCAAACACGGTTTGTGCTAGCTCTTTGAAAGTTGACACAATAAAGCAGTTTCACGTTCTATCTCTTTGCTTTGTTTGCTGTTCATGTAGCCCTAAGCAGAGACTGGCGAAAATCACTTTCATGGAAAGGGGTTGCCAAGCTTCCAAAAAACTATGAGTTGCCTGAAATCTCAGCAAACATTTTCTCACCCAATGTCGATGATACTTTCAGTTAATGATCAGTACACCAAAACCACTTGGCTCACCAAATTTCGTTCTTCTAGGTTAAATCGTTCGTTTGCAGTAACCGTTTTCATTTTTAGGTTTCACTCTGTTTTCTCCTATAGGGATACATGTATTTGGAACTCTAAATCAAACATGGTTTGTGCTAGCTCTTTGAAACTTGACGCAATAAAGCAGTTTCAAGTTCTATCTCTATGGTTTGTTTGCTGTTAATGTAGCCCTAAGCAGAGACTGGCGAAAATCATTTCATGAATAGGAATAGCCTAGCTTCCAAAAAACTACGAGTTGCCTGAAATCTCAGCAAACATTTTTTGACCCAATCTTGATGATTCTTTCAGGTAATTATCAGTACTTCAAAACCACTGGGCTAACCAAATTTCGTTCTTCTAGGTTAAATCATTCGTTTGCAGTAACCGTTTTCATTTTTAGGTTTCACTCTGTTTTCTCCTATAGAAATACATGTATTTGGAACTCTAAATCAAACACGGTTTGTGCTAGCTCTTTGAAACTTGACACAATAAAGCAGTTTCAAGTTCTCTCTCTATGCTTTATTTGCTGTTGATGTAGCGCTAAGCAGAGACTGGCGAAAATCACTTTCATGGAAAGGGGTTGCCAAGCTTCCAAAAAACTACGAGTTGCCTGAAATCTCAGCAAACATTTTTTCACCCAATCTTGATGATTCTTTCAGGTAATGATCAGTACACAAAAACCACTTGGCTCACCAAATTTCGTTCTTCTAGGTTTAACCCTTCGTTTGCAGTAACCGTTTTCATTTTTAGGTTTCACTCTGTTTTTTCCTATAGGGATACATGTATTTGGAACTCTAAAACAAACACGGTTTGTGCTAGCTCTTTGAAACGTGACACAATAAAGCAGTTTCAAGTTCTATCTCTATGCTTTGTTTGCTGTTGATGTAGCCCTAAGCAGAGAGTGGCGAAAATCACTTTCATGGAAAGGGGTTGCCAAGCTTCCAAAAAACTACGAGTTGCCTGAAATCTCAGCAAACATTTTTTCACCCAATCTCAATGATTCTTTCAGGTAATGATCAGTACACAAAAACCACTTGGCTCACCAAATTTCGTTCTTCTAGGTTAAACCGTTCGTTTGCAGTAACCGTTTTCATTTTTAGGTTTCACTCTGTTTTCTCCTATAGAGATACATGTATTTGGAACTCTAAATCAAACACGGTTTGTGCTAGCTCTTTGAAACTTGACACAATAAAGCAGTTTCAAGTTCTATCTCCATGCTTTGTTTGCTGTTGATGTAGCCCTAAGAAGAGAGTTGGGAAAATCACTTTCATGGAAAGGGATTGCCAAGCTTCCAGAAAACTACAAGTTGCCTGAAATCTCAGCAAACATTTTTTCACCCAATCTTGATGATTCTTTCAGGTAATGATCAGTACACCAAAACCACTTGGCTCACCAAATTTCGTTCTTCTAGGTTTAACCCTTCGTTTGCAGTAACCGTTTTCATTTTTAGGTTTCACTCTGTTTTCTCCTATAGGGATACATTTATTTGGAACTCAAAAACAAACACGGTTTGTGCTAGCTCTTTGAAACGTGACACAATAAAGCAGTTTCAAGTTCTATCTCTATGCTTTGTTTGCTGTTGATGTAGCCCTAAGCAGAGAGTGGCGAAAATCACTTTCATGGAAAGGGGTTGCCAAGCTTCCAAAAAACTACGAGTTGCCTGAAATCTCAGCAAACATTTTTTCACCCAATCTCAATGATTCTTTCAGGTAATGATCAGT
>NW_027523841.1:0-39881 GCF_052094955.1 Ictidomys tridecemlineatus | reverse complement strand
CTCCTATAGGGATACATTGTATTTGGAACTCTAAATCAAACACGGTTTGTGCTAGCTCTTTGAAACTTGACACAATAAAGCAGTTTCAAGTTGTATCTCTATGGTTTGTTTGCTGTTGATGTAGCCCTAAGCAGATACTGGCGAGAATCACTTTCATGGAAAGGGCCTGCCAAGCTACCAAAAAACTACGAGTTGCCTGAAATCTCAGCACAAACTTTTTCACCCAATCCTGATGAAACTTTCAGGTAATGATCAGTAAACCAATCCCCCTTGGCTCACCAAATTTCGTTTTCTAGGTTAAACCGTTCGTTGGCAGTAACCGGTTTCATTTTGAGGTTTCAATCTGTTTTCTCCAATAGGAATACATGTATTTGGAACTCTAAATCAAAACACGGTTTGTGCTAGCTCTTTGAAACTTGACACAATAAAGCAGTTTCAAGTTCTATCTCTATGGTTTGTTAGCTGTTGATGTAGCCCTAAGCAGAGACTGGCGAGAATCACTTTCATGGAAAGGCCCTGCCAAGCTTCCAAAAAACTACGAGTTGCCTGAAATCTCAGCAAACACTTTTTCTCCCAATCTTGATGAAACTTTCAGGTAATGATCAGTACACCAATCTCACTTGGCTCGCCAAATTTCGTTCTTCTATGTTAAACCGTTCGTTGGCAGTAACCGGTTTCATTTTGAGGTTTCAATCTGTTTTCTCCTATAGGGATACATGTATTTGGAACTCTAAATCAAACACGGTTTGTGCTAGCTCTTTGAAACTTGACACAATAAAGCAGTTTCAAGTTCTATCTATATGGTTTGTTTGCTGTTGATGTAGCCTTAAGCAGAGACTGAGGAGAATCACTTTCATGGAAAGGGCCTGCCAAGCTTGAAAAAAACTACGAGTTGCCTGAAATCTCAGCACACACTTTTTCACCCAATCTTGATGAGACTTGCAGGTAATAATCAGTACACCAATCCCACTTGGCTCGCCAATTTCGTTCTTCTATGTTAAACCGTTCGTTGGCAGTAACCGGTTTCATTTTTGAGGTTTCACTCTGTTTTCACCTATAGGGATACATGTTTTTGGAACTCTAAATCAAACACGGTTTGTGCTAGCTCTTTGAAACTTGACACAATAAACCAGTTTCAAGTTCTATCTCTATGGTTTGTTTGCTGTTGATGTAGCCCTAAGCAGAGACTGGCGAGAATCACTTTCATGGAAAGGGCCTGCCAAGCTTCCAAAAACTACGATTTGCCTGAAATCTCAGCAAACACTTTTTCACCCAATCTTGATGATACTTTCAGGTAATGATCAGTACACCAATCCCACTTGGCTCGCCAATTTCCTTCTTGTAGGTTAAACCGTTCGTTGGCAGTAACCGGTTTCATTTTGAGGTTTCACTCTGTTTTCTATTATAGGGATACATGTATTTGGAACTCTAAATCAAACAGGGTTTGTGCTAGCTCTTTGAAACTTGACACAATAAAGCAGTTTCAAGTTGTATCTTTATGGTTTGTTTGCTGTTGATGTAGCCCTAAGCAGATACTTGCGAGAATCACTCTCATGAAAAGGGCCTGCCAAGCTTCCAAAAAACTACGAGTTGCCTGAAATCTCAGCAAAAACTTTTTCACCCAATCCTTTTGAAACTTTCAGGTAATGATCAGTACACAATCCCCCTTGGCTCGCCAAATTTCGTTCTTCTAGGTTAAACCGTTCGTTGGCAGTAACCGGTTTCATTTTGAGGTTTCAATCTGTTTTCTCCAATAGGGATACATGTATTTGGAACTCTAAATCAAACACGGTTTGTGCTAGCTCTTTGAAACTTGACACAATAAAGCAGTTTCAAGTTCTATCTATATGGTTTGTTTGCTGTTGATGTAGCCGTAAGCAGAGACTGAGGAGAATCACTTTCATGGAAAGGGCTTGCCAAGCTTCCAAAAAACTACGAGTTGCCTGAAATCTCAGCAAACACTTTTTCACCCAATCTTGATGATACTTTCAGGTAATGATCAGTACACCAATCCCACTTGGCTCACCAAATTTCGTTCTTCTAGGTTAAACAATTCGTTGGCTGTAACCGGTTTCATTTTGAGGTTTCACTGTGTTTTCTACTATAGGGATACATGTATTTGGAACTCTAAATCAAACACGGTTTGTGCTTAGCTCTTTGAAACTTGACACAATAAAGCAGTTTCAAGTTCTATCTATATGGTTTGTTTGCTGTTGATGTAGCCGTAAGCAGAGACTGAGGAGAATCACTTTCATGGAAAGGGCCTGCCAAGCTTCCAAAAAACTACGAGTTGCCTGAAATCTCAGCAAACACATTTTCACCCAATCTTGATGATACTTTCAGGTAATGATCAGTACACCAATCCCACTTGGCTCGCCAAATTTCGTTCTTCTAGGTTCAACAATTCGTTGGCTGTAACCGGTTTCATTTTGAGGTTTCACTGTGTTTTCTACTATAGGGATACATGTATTTGGAACTCTAAATGAAACACGGTTTGTGCTAGCTCTTTGAAACTTGACACAATAAAGCAGTTTCAAGTTCTATCTCTATGGTTTGTTTGCTGTTGATGTAGCCCTAAGCAGAGACTGGCGAGAATCACTTTCATGGAAAGGGCCTGACAAGCTTCCAAAAAACTTCGAGTTGCCTGAAATCTCAGCAAACACTTTTTCACCCCAATCTTATGATACTTTAAGGTAATGATCAGTACACCAATCCCACCTGGCTCGCCAAATTTCGTTATTCTATGTTAAACCGTTCGTTGGCAGTAACCGGTTTCATTTTGAGGTTTCACTCTGTTTTCTCCTATAGGGATACATGTATTTGGAACTCTAATTCAAACACGGTTTGTGCTAGCTCTTTGAAACTTGACACAATAAAGCAGTTTCAAGTTCTATCTCTATGGTTTGTTTGCTGTTGATGTAGCCCTAAGCAGAGATGGGCGAGAATCACTTTCATGGAAAGGGCCTGCCAAGATTCCAAAAAACTACGAGTTGCCTGAAATCTAGGAACACACTTTTTTACCCAATCTTGATGAAACTTTCAGGTAATGATCAATACAACAATCCCACTTGGCTCGCCAAATTTCGTTCTTCTAGGTTAAACCGTTCGTTGGCAGTAACCGGTTTCATTTTGAGGTTTCACTCTGTTTTCTCCTATAGGGATGCATGTATTTGGAACTCTAAATCAAACACGGTTTGTGCTAGCTCTTTGAAACTTGACACAATAAAGCTGTTTCAAGTTCTATCTCTATGGTTTGTTTGCTGTTGATGTAGCCCTAAGCAGAGACTGGCGAAAATCACTTTCATGGAAAGGGCCTGCAAAGCTTCCAAAAAACTACGAGTTGCCTAAAATCTCAAGAAACACTTTTTCACCCAATCTTGATGATACTTTCAGGTAATGATCAGTACACCAATCCCACTTGGCTCGCCAAATTTCATTCTTCTAGGTTAAACTGTTCGTTTGCAGTAACCGTTTTCATTTTGAGGTTTCACTCTGTTTTCTCCTATAGGGATACATGTATTTGGAACTCTAAATCAAACACAGTTTGTGCTAGCTCTTTGAAACTTGACACAATAAAGCAGTTTCAAGTTCTATCTCTATGCTTTGTTTGCTGTTGATGTAGCCCTAAGCAGATACTGGCGAGATTCACTTTCATGGAAAGGGCCTGCCAATCTTCAAAAAACTACGAGTTTCCTGAAATCTCAGCAAACACTTTTTCACCCAATCTTGATGATACTTTCAGGTAGTGATCGGTACACCAATCCCACTTGGCTTGCCAAATTTCGTTCTTCTAGGTTAAACCGTTCATTGGCTGTAACCGGTTTCATTTTGAGGTTTTACTGTGTTTTCTCCTATAGGGATACATGTATTTGGAACTCTAAATCAAACACGGTTTGTGCTAGCTTTTTGAAACTTGACACA
Organism: Ictidomys tridecemlineatus; assembly: GCF_052094955.1. Classification (NCBI taxonomy): domain Eukaryota; kingdom Metazoa; phylum Chordata; class Mammalia; order Rodentia; family Sciuridae; genus Ictidomys; species Ictidomys tridecemlineatus. The sequence goes on along the minus strand of NW_027523841.1, from coordinate 35,960 downwards.
ATAAAGCAGTTTCAAGTTCTATCTCTATGCTTTGTTTGCTGTTGATGTAGCCCTAAGGAGAGACTGGCGAGAATCACTTTCATGGAAAGGACGTGCCAAGCTTCCAAAAAACTACGAGTTTCCTGAAATCTCAGGAAACACTTTTTCACCCAATCTTGATGATACTTTCAGGTAATGATCAGTACACCAATCCCACTTGGCTCGCCAATTTTCCTTCTTCTAGGTTAAACCGTTCGTTGGTAGTAACCGGTTTCATTTTGAGGTTTCACTCTGTTTTCTATTATAGAAATACATGTATTTGGAACTCTAAATCAAACACGGTTTGTGCTAGCTCTTTGAAACTTGACACAATAAAGCAGTTTCAAGTTGTATCTCTATGGTTTGTTTGCTGTTGAAGTTAGCCCTAAGCAGATACTGGCGAGAATCACTTTCATGGAAAGGGCCTGCCAAGCTTCCAAAAAACTACGAGTTGCCTGAAATCTCAGCACAAACTTTTTCACCCAATCCTGATGAAACTTTCAGGTAATGATCAGTACACCAATCCCCCTTGGCTCGCCAAATTTCGTTCTTCTAGGTTAAACCGTTCGTTGGCAGTAACCGGTTTCATTTTGAGGTTTCAATCTGTTTTCTCCTATAGGGATACATGTATTTGGAACTCTAAATCAAACACGGTTTGTGCTAGCTCTTTGAAACTTGACACAATAAAGCAGTTTCAAGTTCTATCTATATGGTTTGTTTGCTGTTGATGTAGCCGTAAGCAGAGACTGATGAGAATCAGTTTCATGGAAAGGGCCTGCCAAGCTTCCAAAAACTACGAGTTGCCTGAAATCTCAGCAAACACTTTTTCACCCAATCTTGATGATACTTTCAGGTAATGATCAGTACACCAATCCCACTTGGCTCGCCAAATTTCATTCTTCTAGGTTAAACTGTTCGTTTGCAGTAACCGTTTTCATTTTGAGGTTTCACTCTGTTTTCTCCTATAGGGATACATGTATTTGGAACTCTAAATCAAATACAGTTTGTGCTAGCTCTTTGAAACTTGACACAATAAAGCGGTTCCAAGTTGTATCTCTATGGTTCATTTGCTGTTGATGTAGCACTAAGCAGATACTGGCGAGAATCACTTTCATGGAAAGGGGCTGCCAAGCTTCCAAATAACTACGAGTTTATTGAAATCTCAGCAAACACTTTTCACCCAATCTTGATGATACTTTTAGGTAGTGATCAGTACACCAATCCCACTTGGCTTGCCAAATTTCGTTCTTCTAGGTTAAACCGTTCATTGGCTGTAACCGGTTTCATTTTGAGGTTTTACTGTGTTTTCTCCTTAGGGCTACATGCAACAGCAAACAAACCATAGAGATATGACTTTTGAAACTGCTTTATTTGTGTGAAGTTTCAAAAAAGTCTAGCACAAACCGGTTTGATTTAGAGTTCCAAATACATGTAGCCCTAAGGAGAAAACACAGTAAAACCTCAAAATGAAACCGGTTACAGCCAATGAACGGTTTAACCTAGAAGAACGAAATTTGGCAAGCCAAGTGGGATTGGTGTACTGATCACTACCTAAAAGTATCATCAAGATTGGGTGAAAAGTGTTTGCTGAGATTTCAATAAACTCGTAGTTATTTGGAAGCTTGGCAGCCCCTTTCCATGAAAGTGATTCTCGCCAGTATCTGCTTAGTGCTACATCAACAGCAAATGAACCATAGAGATACAACTTGGAACCGCTTTATTGTGTCAAGTTTCAAAGAGCTAGCACAAACTGTATTTGATTTAGAGTTCCAAATACATGTATCCCTATAGGAGAAAACAGAGTGAAACCTCAAAATGAAAACGGTTACTGCAAACGAACAGTTTAACCTAGAAGAATGAAATTTGGCGAGCCAAGTGGATTGGTGTACTGATCATTACCTGAAAGTATCATCAAGATTGGGTGAAAAAGTGTTTGCTGAGATTTCAGGCAACTCGTAGTTTTTTGGAAGCTTGGCAGGCCCTTTCCATGAAACTGATTCTCATCAGTCTCTGCTTACGGCTACATCAACAGCAAACAAACCATATAGATAGAACTTGAAACTGCTTTATTGTGTCAAGTTTCAAAGAGCTAGCACAAACCGTGTTTGATTTAGAGTTCCAAATACATGTATCCCTATAGGAGAAAACAGATTGAAACCTCAAAATGAAACCGGTTACTGCCAACGAACGGTTTAACCTAGAAGAACGAAATTTGGCGAGCCAAGGGGGATTGGTGTACTGATCATTACCTGAAAGTTTCATCAGGATTGGGTGAAAAAGTTTGTGCTGAGATTTCAGGCAACTCGTAGTTTTTTGGAAGCTTGGCAGGCCCTTTCCATGAAAGTGATTCTCGCCAGTATCTGCTTAGGGCTACATCAACAGCAAACAAACCATAGAGATACAACTTGAAACTGCTTTATTGTGTCAAGTTTCAAAGAGCTAGCACAAACCGTGTTTGATTTAGAGTTCCAAATACATGTATTTCTATAATAGAAAACAGAGTGAAACCTCAAAATGAAACCGGTTACTACCAACGAACGGTTTAACCTAGAAGAAGGAAAATTGGCGAGCCAAGTGGGATTGGTGTACTGATCATTACCTGAAAGTATCATCAAGATTGGGTGAAAAAGTGTTTCCTGAGATTTCAGGAAACTCGTAGTTTTTTGGAAGCTTGGCACGTCCTTTCCATGAAAGTGATTCTCGCCAGTCTCTCCTTAGGGCTACATCAACAGCAAACAAAGCATAGAGATAGAACTTGAAACTGCTTTATTGTGTCAAGTTTCAAAAAGCTAGCACAAACCGTGTTTGATTTAGAGTTCCAAATACATGTATCCCTATAGGAGAAAACACAGTAAAACCTCAAAATGAAACCGGTTACAGCCAATGAACGGTTTAACCTAGAAGAACGAAATTTGGCAAGCCAAGTGGGATTGGTGTACCGATCACTACCTGAAAGTATCATCAAGATTGGGTGAAAAAGTGTTTGCTGAGATTTCAGGAAACTCGTAGTTTTTTGGAAGATTGGCAGGCCCTTTCCATGAAAGTGAATCTCGCCAGTATCTGCTTAGGGCTACATCAACAGCAAACAAAGCATAGAGATAGAACTTGAAACTGCTTTATTGTGTCAAGTTTCAAAGAGCTAGCACAAACTGTGTTTGATTTAGAGTTCCAAATACATGTATCCCTATAGGAGAAAACAGAGTGAAACCTCAAAATGAAAACGGTTACTGCAAACGAACAGTTTAACCTAGAAGAATGAAATTTGGCGAGCCAAGTGGGATTGGTGTACTGATCATTACCTGAAAGTATCATCAAGATTGGGTGAAAAAGTGTTTCTTGAGATTTTAGGCAACTCGTAGTTTTTTGGAAGCTTTGCAGGCCCTTTCCATGAAAGTGATTTTCGCCAGTCTCTGCTTAGGGCTACATCAACAGCAAACAAACCATAGAGATAGAACTTGAAACAGCTTTATTGTGTCAAGTTTCAAAGAGCTAGCACAAACCGTGTTTGATTTAGAGTTCCAAATACATGCATCCCTATAGGAGAAAACAGAGTGAAACCTCAAAATGAAACCGGTTACTGCCAACGAACGGTTTAACCTAGAAGAACGAAATTTGGCGAGCCAAGTGGGATTGTTGTATTGATCATTACCTGAAAGTTTCATCAAGATTGGGTAAAAAAGTGTGTTCCTAGATTTCAGGCAACTCGTAGTTTTTTGGAATCTTGGCAGGCCCTTTCCATGAAAGTGATTCTCGCCCATCTCTGCTTAGGGCTACATCAACAGCAAACAAACCATAGAGATAGAACTTGAAACTGCTTTATTGTGTCAAGTTTCAAAGAGCTAGCACAAACCGTGTTTGAATTAGAGTTCCAAATACATGTATCCCTATAGGAGAAAACAGAGTGAAACCTCAAAATGAAACCGGTTACTGCCAACGAACGGTTTAACATAGAATAACGAAATTTGGCGAGCCAGGTGGGATTGGTGTACTGATCATTACCTTAAAGTATCATAAGATTGGGGTGAAAAAGTGTTTGCTGAGATTTCAGGCAACTCGAAGTTTTTTGGAAGCTTGTCAGGCCCTTTCCATGAAAGTGATTCTCGCCAGTCTCTGCTTAGGGCTACATCAACAGCAAACAAACCATAGAGATAGAACTTGAAACTGCTTTATTGTGTCAAGTTTCAAAGAGCTAGCACAAACCGTGTTTCATTTAGAGTTCCAAATACATGTATCCCTATAGTAGAAAACACAGTGAAACCTCAAAATGAAACCGGTTACAGCCAACGAATTGTTGAACCTAGAAGAACGAAATTTGGCGAGCCAAGTGGGATTGGTGTACTGATCATTACCTGAAAGTATCATCAAGATTGGGTGAAAATGTGTTTGCTGAGATTTCAGGCAACTCGTAGTTTTTTGGAAGCTTGGCAGGCCCTTTCCATGAAAGTGATTCTCCTCAGTCTCTGCTTACGGCTACATCAACAGCAAACAAACCATATAGATAGAACTTGAAACTGCTTTATTGTGTCAAGTTTCAAAGAGCTAGCACAAACCGTGTTTGATTTAGAGTTCCAAATACATGTATCCCTATAGTAGAAAACACAGTGAAACCTCAAAATGAAACCGGTTACAGCCAACGAATTGTTTAACCTAGAAGAACGAAATTTGGTGAGCCAAGTGGGATTGGTGTACTGATCATTACCTGAAAGTATCATCAAGATTGGGTGAAAAAGTGTTTGCTGAGATTTCAGGCAACTCGTAGTTTTTTGGAAGCTTGGCAGCCCTTTCCATGAAAGTGATTCTCCTCAGTCTCTGCTTACGGCTACATCAACAGCAAACAAACCATATAGATAGAACTTGAAACTGCTTTATTGTGTCAAGTTTCAAAGAGCTAGCACAAACCGTGTTTGATTTAGAGTTCCAAATACATGTATCCCTATTGGAGAAAACAGATTGAAACCTCAAAATGAAACCGGTTACTGCCAACGAACGGTTTAACCTAGAAGAACGAAATTTGGCGAGCCAAGGGGATTGGTGTACTGATCATTACCTGAAAGTTTCAAAAGGATTGGGTGAAAAAGTTTTTGCTGAGATTTCAGGCAACTCGTAGTTTTTTGGAAGCTTGGCAGGCCCTTTTCATGAGAGTGATTCTCGCAAGTATCTGCTTAGGGCTACATCAACAGCAAACAAACCATAAAGATACAACTTGAAACTGCTTTATTGTGTCAAGTTTCAAAGAGCTAGCACAAACCCTGTTTGATTTAGAGTTCCAAATACATGTATCCCTATAATAGAAAACAGAGTGAAACCTCAAAATGAAACCGGTTACTGCCAACGAACGGTTTAACCTACAAGAAGGAAAATTGGCGAGCCAAGTGGGATTGGTGTACTGATCATTACCTGAAAGTATCATCAAGATTGGGTGAAAAAGTGTTTGCTGAGATTTCAGGCAAATCGTAGTTTTTTGGAAGCTTGGCAGGCCCTTTCCATGAAAGTGATTCTCGCCAGTCTCTGCTTAGGGCTACATCAACAGCAAACAAACCATAGAGATAGAACTTGAAACTGGTTTATTGTGTCAAGTTTCAAAGAGCTAGCACAAACCGTGTTTGATTTAGAGTTCCAAAAACATGTATCCCTATAGGTGAAAACAGAGTGAAACCTCAAAATGAAACCGGTTACTGCCAACGAACGGTTTAACATAGAAGAACGAAATTTGGCGAGCCAAGTGGGATTGGTGTACTGATTATTACCTGCAAGTCTCATCAAGATTGGGTGAAAAAGTGTGTGCTGAGATTTCAGGCAACTCGTAGTTTTTTTCAAGCTTGGCAGGCCCTTTCCATGAAAGTGATTCTCCTCAGTCTCTGCTTAAGGCTACATCAACAGCAAACAAACCATATAGATAGAACTTGAAACTGCTTTATTGTGTCAAGTTTCAAAGAGCTAGCACAAACCGTGTTTGATTTAGAGTTCCAAATACATGTATCCCTATAGGAGAAAACAGATTGAAACCTCAAAATGAAACCGGTTACTGCCAACGAACGGTTTAACATAGAAGAACGAAATTTGGCGAGCCAAGTGAGATTGGTGTACTGATCATTACCTGAAAGTTTCATCAAGATTGGGAGAAAAAGTGTTTGCTGAGATTTCAGGCAACTCGTAGTTTTTTGGAAGCTTGGCAGGGCCTTTCCATGAAAGTGATTCTCGCCAGTCTCTGCTTAGGGCTACATCAACAGCTAACAAACCATAGAGATAGAACTTGAAACTGCTTTATTGTGTCAAGTTTCAAAGAGCTAGCACAAACCGTGTTTGATTTAGAGTTCCAAATACATGTATTCCTATTGGAGAAAACAGATTGAAACCTCAAAATGAAACCGGTTACTGCCAACGAACGGTTTAACCTAGAAAACGAAATTTGGTGAGCCAAGGGGGATTGGTTTACTGATCATTACCTGAAAGTTTCATCAGGATTGGGTGAAAAAGTTTGTGCTGAGATTTCAGGCAACTCGTAGTTTTTTGGTAGCTTGGCAGGCCCTTTCCATGAAAGTGATTCTCGCCAGTATCTGCTTAGGGCTACATCAACAGCAAACAAACCATAGAGATACAACTTGAAACTGCTTTATTGTGTCAAGTTTCAAAGAGCTAGCACAAACCGTGTTTGATTTAGAGTTCCAAATACATGTATCCCTATAGGAGAAAACAGAGTGAAACCTCAAAATGAAACCGGTTACTGCCAACGAATGGTTTAACCTAGAAGAACGAAATTTGGCGAGCCAAGTGAGATTGGTGTACTGATCATTACCTGAAAGTTTCATCAAGATTGGGAGAAAAAGTGTTTGCTGAGATTTCAGGCAACTCGTAGTTTTTTGGAAGCTTGGCAGGGCCTTTCCATGAAAGTGATTCTCGCCAGTCTCTGCTTAGGGCTACATCAACAGCTAACAAACAATAGAGATAGAACTTGAAACTGCTTTATTGTGTCAAGTTTCAAAGAGCTAGCACAAACCGTGTTTGATTTAGAGTTCCAAATACATGTATTCCTATTGGAGAAAACAGAGTGAAACCTCAAAATGAAACCGGTTACTGCCAACGAACGGTTTAACCTAGAAGAACGAAATTTGGCGAGCCAAGTGGGATTGGTGTACTGATCATTACCTGAAAGTTTCATCAAAATTGGGTGAAAAAGTGTGTGCTGAGATTTCAGGCAACTCGTAGTTTTTTGGAAGCTTGGTAGGCCCTTTCCATGAAAGTGATTCTCGCCAGTCTCTGCTTAGGGCTACATCAACAGCAAACAAACCATTGAGATAGAACTTGAAACTGCTTTATTGTGTCAAGTTTCAAAGAGCTAGCACAACCGTGTTTGATTTAGAGTTCCAAATACATGTATCCCTATAGGAGAAAACAGAGTGAAACCTCAAAATGAAACCGGTTACTGCCAACGAACGGTTTAAACTACAAGAACGAAATTTGGCGAGCCAAGTGGGATTGGTGTACTGATCATTACCTGAAAGTTTCATCACGATTGGGTGAAAAATTGTGTGCTGAGAATTCAGGCAAATCGTAGTTTTTTGGAAGCTTGGCAGGCCCTTTCCATGAAAGTGATTCTCGCCAGTCTCTGCTTAGGGCTACATCAACAGCAAACAAACCATAGAGATAGAACTTGAAACTGCTTTATTTTGTCAAATTTCAAAGAGCTAGCACAAACCGTGTTTGATTTAGAGTTCCAAAAACATGTATCCCTATAGGAGAAAACAGAGTGAAACCTCAAAATGAAACCGGTTACTGCCAACGAATGGTTTAACCTAGAAGAACGAAATTTGGCGAGCCAAGTGGGATTGGTGTACTGATCATTACCTGCAAGTCTCATCAAGATTGGGTGAAAAAGTGTGTGCTGAGATTTCAGGCAACTCGTAGTTTTTTAGAAGCTTGGCAGTCCCTTTCCATGAAAGTGATTCTAGGCAGTCTCTGCTTAGGGCTACATCAACAGCGAACAAACCATAGAGATAGAACTTGAAACTGCTTTATTGTGTCAAGTTTCAAAGAGCTAGCACAAACCGTCTTTGATTTAGAGTTCCAAATACATGTATCCCTATAAGAGAAAACAGAGTGAAACCTCAAAATGAAACCGGTTACTGCCAACGAACGGTTTAACCTAGAAGAACGAAATTTGGCGAGCCAAGTGGGATTGGTGTACTGATCATTACATGAAAGTATCATCAAGATTGGGTGAAAAAGTGTTTGCTGAGATTTCAGGCAACTCGTAGTTTTTTGGAAGCTTGGCAGGCCCTTTCCATGAATGTGATTCTTGCCAGTCTCTACTTAGGGCTACATCAACAGCAAAGAAACCATAGAGATAGAACTTGAAACTGCTTTATTTTGTCAAGTTTCAAAGAGCTAGCACAAACCGTGTTTGATTTAGAGTTCCAAATACATGTATCCCTATAGGAGAAAACAGAGTGAAACCTCAAAATGAAACCGGTTACTGCCAACGAACGGTTTAACCTAGAGGAACGAAATTTGGCGAGCCAAGTGGGATTGGTGTACTGATCATTAGCTGCAAGTTTCATCAAGATTGGGTGAAAAAGTGTGTGCTGAGATTTCAGGCAACTCGTAGTTTTTTGGAAGCTTGGCAGGCCCTTTCCATGAAAGTGATTCTCGGCAGTCTCTGCTTAGGGCTACATCAACAGAGAACAAACCATAGAGATAGAACTTGAAACTGCTTTATTGTGTCAAGTTTCAAAGAGCTAGCACAAACCGTGTTTGATTTAGAGTTCCAAATACATGTATCCCTATAGCAGAAAACAGAGTGAAACCTCAAAATGAAACCGGTTACTGAAAACGAACGGTTTAACCTAGAAGAACGAAATTTGGTGAGCCAAGTGGGATTGGTGTACTGATCATTACCTGAAAGTTTCATCAAGATTGGGTGAAAAAGTGTGTGCTGAGATTTCAGGCAACTCGTAGTTTTTTGGAAGCTTGGCAAGCCCTTTCCATGCAAGTGATTCTCTCCAGTCTCTGCTTAGGGCTACATCAACAGCAAACAAACCATAGAGAGAGAACTTGAAACTGCTTTATTGTGTCAAGTTTTAAAGAGCTAGCACAAACCGTGTTTGATTTAGAGTTCCAAATACATGTATCCCTATAGGAGAAAACAGAGTGAAACCTCAAAATGAAACCGGTTACTGCCAACGAATGGTTTAACCTAGAAGAACGAAATTTGGTGAGCCAATTGGGATTGGTGTACTGATCATTACCTGAAAGTTTCATCACGATTGGGTGAAAAATTGTGTGCTGAGAATTCAGGCAACTCGTAGTTTTTTGGAAGCTTGGCAGGGCCTTTCCATGAAAGTGATTCTCGCCAGTCTCTGCTTAGGGCTACATCAACAGCAAACAAACCATAGAGATAGAACTTAAAACTGCTTTATTGTGTCAAGTTTCAAAGAGCTAGCACAAACCGTGTTTGATTCAGAGTTCCAAATACATGTATCCCTATAGGAGAAAACAGAGTGAAACCTCAAAATGAAACCGGTTACTACCAACGAATGGTTTAACCTAGTAGTACGAAATTTGGCGAGCCAAGTGGGATTTGTGTACTGATCATTACCTGAAAGTTTCATCAAGATTGGGTGAAAAAGTGTGTGCTGAGATTTCAGGCAACTGGTAGTTTTTTGGAAGCTTGGCAGACCCTTTCCATGAAAGTGATTCTCGCCAGTCTCTGCTTAGGGCTACATCAACAGCAAACAAACCATAGAGATAGAACTTGAAACTGATTTATTGTGTCAAGTTTCAAAGAGCTAGCACAAACTGTGTTTGATTTATAGTTCCAAATACATGTATCCCTATAGGAGAAAACAGAGTGAAACCTCAAAATGAAACCGGTTACTGCCAACGAAGGGTTTAACCTAGAAGAACGAAATTTGGCGAGCCAAGTGGGATTGGTGTATTGATCATTACCTGCAAGTTTCATCAAGATTGGGTGAAAAAGTGTGTGCTGATATTTCAGGCAACTGGTAGTTTTTTGGAAGCTTGGCAGGCCCTTTCCATGAAAGTGATTCTCGGCAGTCTCTGCTTAGGGCTACATCAACAGCGAACAAACCATAGAGATAGAACTTGAAACTGCTTTATTGTTTCAAGTTTCAAAGAGCTAGCACAAACCGTGTTTGATTTAGAGTTCCAATTACATGTATCCCTATAAGAGAAAACAGAGTGAAACCTCAAAATGAAACCGGTTACTGCCAACGAACGGTTTAATCTAGAAGATCGAAATTTGGCGAGCCAAGTGGGATTGGTGTACTGATCATTACATGAAAGTTTCATCACGATTGGGTGAATAAGTGTGTGCTGAGATTTCAGGCAACTCGTAGTTTTTTGGAAGCTTGGCAGGCCCTTTCCATGAAAGTGATTCTCGCCAGTCTCTGCTTAGGGCTACATCAACAGCAAACAAACCATAGAGATAGAACTTGAAACTGCTTTATTGTGTCAAGTTTCAAAGAGCTAGCACAAACCGTGTTTGATTTAGAGTTCCAAATACATGTATCCCTATAAGAGAAAACAGAGTGAAACCTCAAAATGAAACCGGTTACTGCCAACGAATGGTTTAACCTAGAAGAACGAAATTTGGCGAGCCAAGTGGGATTGGTGTACTGATCATTACATGAAAGTATCATCAAGATTGGGTGAAAAAGTGTTTGCTGAGATTTCAGGCAACTCGTAGTTTTTTGGAAGCTTGGCAGGCCCTTTCCATGAATGTGATTCTCGCCAGTCTCTGCTTAGGGCTACATCAACAGCAAACAAACCATAGAGATAGAACTTGAAACTGCTTTATTGTGTCAAGTTTCAAAGAGCTAGCACAAACCGTGTTTGATTTAGAGTTCCAAATACATGTATCCCTATAGGAGAAAACAGAGTGAAACCTCAAAATGAAACCGGTTACTGCCAACGAACGGTTTAACCTAGAAGAACGAAATTTGGCGAGCCAAGTGGGATTGGTGTACTGATCATTAGCTGCAAGTTTCATCAAGATTGGGTGAAAAAGTGTGTGCTGAGATTTCAGGCAACTCGTAGTTTTTTGGAAGCTTGGCAGGCCCTTTCCATGAAAGTGATTCTCGCCAGTCTCTGCTTAGGGCTACATCAACAGAGAACAAACCATAGAGATAGAACTTGAAACTGCTTTATTGTGTCAAGATTCAAAGAGCTAGCACAAACCGTGTTTGATTTAGAGTTCCAAATACATGTATCCCTATAGGAGAAAACAGAGTGAAACCTCAAAATGAAACCGGTTACTGCCAATTAACGGTTTAACCTAGAAGAACGAAATTTGGCCAGCCAAGTGGGATTGGTGTACTGATCATTAGCTGCAAGTTTCATCAAGATTGGGTGAAAAAGTGTGTGCTGAGATTTCAGGCAACTCGTAGTTTTTTGGAAGCTTGGCAGGGCCTTTCCATGAAAGTGATTCTCGCCAGTCTCTGCTTAGGGCTACATCAACAGCAAACAAACCATAGAGATAGAACTTGAAACTGCTTTGTTGTTTCAAGTTTCAAAGAGCTAGCACAAACCGTGTTTGATTTAGAGTTCCAAATACATGTATCCCTATAAGAGAAAACAGAGTGAAACCTCAAAATGAAACCGGTTACTGCCAACGAACGGTTTAACCTAGAAGAACGAAATTTGGCGAGCCAAGTGGGATTGGTGTCCTGATCATTACATGAAAGTATCATCAAGATTGGGTGAAAAAGTGTGTGCTGATATTTCAGGCAACTCATAGTTTTTTGGAAGCTTGGCAGGCCCTTTATATGAAAGTGATTCTCGCCAGTCTCTGCTTAGGGCTACATCAACAGCAAACAAACCATAGAGATAGAAATTGAAACTGCTATCTTGTGTCAAGTTTCAAAGAGCTAGCACAAACCGTGTTTGATTTAGAGTTCCAAATACATGTATCCCTATAGGAAAAAATAGAGTGAAACCTCAAAATGAAACCGGTTACTGCCAATGAACGATTTAACCTAGAAGAACGAAATTTGGCGAGCCAAGTGGGATTGGTGTACTGATCATTACCTGAACGTTTTATCAAGATTGGGTGAAAAAGTGTGTGCTGAGATTTCAGGCAACTCGTACTTTTTGGAAGCTTGGCAGGCCCTTTCCATGAAAGTGATTCTCGCCAGTCTCTGCTTAGGGCTACATCAACAGCAAACAAACCATAGAGATAGAACTTGAAACTGCTTTATTGTGTCAAGTTTCAAAGAGCTAGCACAAACCGTGTTTGATTTAGAGTTCCAAATACTTGTATCCCTATAGGAGAAAACAGAGTGAAACCTCAAAATGAAACCGATTACTGCCAACGAACGGTTGAACCTAGAAGAAAAAAATTTGGCGAGCCAAGTGAGATTGGTGTACTGATCATTACTTGAAAGTATCATCAAGATTGGGTGAAAAAGTGTGTGCTGAGATTTCAGGCAACTCGTAGTTTTTTGGAAGCTTGGCAGGCCCTTTCCATGAAAGTGATTCTCGCCAGTCTCTGCTTAGGGCTACATCTACAGCAAACAAACCATACAGATAGAACTTGAAACTGCTTTATTGTGTCAAGTTTCAAAGAGCTAGCACAAACCGTGTTTGATTTAGAGTTCCAAATACATGTATCCCTATAAGAGAAAACAGAGTGAAACCTCAAAATGAAACCGGTTACTGCCAACGAACGGTTTAACCTAGAAGAACGAAATTTGGCGAGCCAAGTGGGATTGGTGTCCTGATCATTACATGAAAGTATCATCAAGATTGGGTGAAAAAGTGTGTGCTGATATTTCAGGCAACTCATAGTTTTTTGGAAGCTTGGCAGGCCCTTTCCATGAAAGTGATTCTCGCCAGTCTCTGCTTAGGGCTACATCAACAGCAAACAAACCATAGAGATAGAACTTGAAACTGCTATCTTGTGTCAAGTTTCAAAGAGCTAGCACAAACCGTGTTTGATTTAGAGTTCCAAATACATGTATCCCTATAGGAAAAAACAGAGTGAAACCTCAAAATGAAACCGGTTACTGCCAATGAACGATTTAACCTAGAAGAACGAAATTTGGCGAGCCAAGTGGGATTGGTGTACTGATCATTACCTGAAAGTTTTATCAAGATTGGGTGAAAAAGTGTGTGCTGAGATTTCAGGCAACTCGTACTTTTTGGAAGCTTGGCAGGCCCTTTCCATGAAAGTGATTCTCGCCAGTCTCTGCTTAGGGCTACATCAACAGCAAACAAACCATAGAGATAGAACTTGAAACTGCTTTATTGTGTCAAGTTTCAAAGAGCTAGCACAAACCGTGTTTGATTTAGAGTTCCAAATACTTGTATCCCTATAGGAGAAAACAGAGTGAAACCTCAAAATGAAACCGATTACTGCCAACGAATGGTTGAACCTAGAAGAACAAAACTTGGCGAGCCAAGTGAGATTGGTGTACTGATCATTACTTGAAAGTATCATCAAGATTGGGTGAAAAAGTGTGTGCTGAGATTTCAGGCAACTCGTAGTTTTTTGGAAGCTTGGCAGGCCCTTTCCATGAAAGTGATTCTCGCCAGTCTCTGCTTAGGGCTACATCAACAGCAAACAAACCATACAGATAGAACTTGAAACTGCTTTATTGTGTCAAGTTTCAAAGAGCTAGCACAAACCGTGATTGATTTAGAGTTCCAAATACATGTATCCCTATAGGAGAAAACAGAGTGAAACCTCAAAATGAAACCGGTTAATGCCAACGAACGGTTTAACCTAGAAGAACGAAATTTGGCGAGCCAAGTGGGATTGGTGTACTGATCATTACATGAACGTATCATCAAGATTGGGTGAAAAAGTGTTTGCTGAGATTTCAGGCAACTCGTAGTTTTTTGGAAGCTTGGCAGGCCCTTTCCATGAAAGTGATTCTCGCCAGTCTCTGCTTAGGGCTACATCAACAGCAAACAAACCATAGAGATAGAACTTGAAACTGCTTTATTGTGTCAAGTTTCAAAGAGCTAGCACAAACCGTGTTTGATTTAGAGTTCCAAATACATGTATCCCTATAGGAGAAAACAGAGTGAAACCTCAAAATGAAACAGGTTACTGCCAACGAACGGTTTAACCTAGAAGAACGATATTTGGTGAGCCAAGTGGGATTGGTGTACTAATCATTACCTGAAAGTATCATCAAGATTGGGTGAAAAAGTGTTTGCTGAGATTTCAGGCAACTCGTAGTTTTTTGGAAGCTTGACAGGCCCTTTCCATGAAAGTGATTCTCGCCAGTCTCTGCTTAGGACTACATCAATAGCAAAGAAACCATAGAGATAGAACCCTAAACTGCTTTATTTTATCAAGTTTCAAAGAGCTAGCACAAACCGTGTTTGATTTAGAATTCCAAATACATCTATCCCTATAGGAGAAAACAGAGTGAAACCTCAAAATGCCGGTTACTGCCAACGAACGGTTTAACCTAGAAGAACGAAATTTGGCGAGCCAAGTGGGATTGGTGTACTGATCATTACCTGAAAGTTTCATCAAGATTGGGTGAAAAAGTGTTTGCTGAGATTTCAGGCAACTCGTAGTTTTTTGGAAGCTTGGCAGGCCCTTTCCATGAAAGTGATTCTCGCCAGTCTCTGCTTAGGGCTACATCAACAGCAAACAAACCATAGAGATAGAACTTGAAACTGCTTTATTGTGTCAAGTTTCAAAGAGCTAGCACAAACCGTGATTGATTTAGAGTTCCAAATACATATATCCCTATAGGAGAAAACAGAGTGAAACCTCAAAATGAAACCGGTTAATGCCAACGAACGGTTTAACCTAGAAGAACGAAATTTGGCGAGCCAAGTGGGATTGGTGTACTGATCATTACCTGAAAGTTTCATCACGATTGGGTGAAAAAGTGTGTGCTGAGATTTCAGGCAACTCGTAGTTTTTTGGAAGCTTGGCAGGCCCTTTCCATGAAAGTGATTCTCGCCAGTCTCTGCTTAGGGCTACATCAACAGCAAACAAACCATAGAGAAAGAACTTGAAACTGCTTTATTGTGTCAAGTTTCAAAGAGCTAGCACAAACCGTGTTTGATTTAGAGTTCCAAATACATGTATCCCTATAAGAGAAAACAGAGTGAAACCTCAAAATGAAACCGGATACTGCCAACGAATGGTTTAACCTAGAAGAACGAAATTTGGCGAGCAAAGTGGGATTGGTGTACTGATCATTACATGAAAGTATCATCAAGATTGGGTGAAAAAGTGTTTGCTGAGATTTCAGGCAACTCGTAGTTTTTTGGAAGCTTGGCAGGCCCTTTCCATGAAAGTGATTCTCGCCAGTCTCTGCTTAGGGCTACATCAACAGCAAACAAACCATAGAGATAGAACTTGAAACTGCTTTATATTGTCAAGTTTCAAAGAGCTAGCACAAACCGTGTTTGATTTAGAGTTCCAAATACATGTATCCCTATAGGAGAAAACAGAGTGAAACCTCAAAATGAAACCGGTTACTGCCAACGAACGGTTTAACCTAGAAGAACGAAATTTGGCGAGCCTAGTGGGATTGGTGTACTAATCATTACCTGAATGTATCATCAAGATTGGGTGAAAAAGTTTGTGCTGAGATTTCAGGCAACTCGTAGATTTTTGGAAGCTTGGCAGGCCCTTTACATGAAAGTGATTCTCGCCAGTCTCTGCTTAGGGCTACATCAACAGCAAACAAACCATAGAGATAGAACTTGAAACTGCTTTATTGTGTCAAGTTTCAAAGAGCTAGCACAAACCGTGTTTGATTTAGAGTTCCAAATACATGTATCCCTATAGGAGAAAACAGAGTGAAACCTCAAAATGAAACCGGTTAATGCCAACGAACGGTTTAACCTAGAAGAACGAAATTTGGTGAGTCAAGTGGGATTGGTGTACTGATCATTACCTGAAAGTTTCATCAAGATTGGGTGAAAAAGTGTTTGCTGAGATTTCAGGTAACTCGTAGTTTTTTGGAAGCTTGGCAGGCCCTTTCCATGAAAGTGATTCTCGCCAGTCTCTGCTTAGGGCTACATCAACAGCAAACAAACCATAGAGATAGAACTTGAAACTGCTTTATTGTGTCAAGTTTCAAAGAGCTAGCACAAACCGTGTTTGATTTAGAGTTCCAAATACATGTATCCCTATAGGAGAAAACAGAGTGAAACCTCAAAATGAAACAGGTTACTGCCAACGAACGGTTTAACCTAGAAGAACGATATTTGGTGAGCCAAGTGGGATTGGTGTACTAATCATTACCTGAAAGTATCATCAAGATTGGGTGAAAAAGTGTTTGCTGAGATTTCAGGCAACTCGTAGTTTTTTGGAAGCTTGACAGGCCCTTTCCATGAAAGTGATTCTCGCCAGTCTCTGCTTAGGACTACATCAATAGCAAAGAAACCATAGAGATAGAACCCTAAACTGCTTTATTTTATCAAGTTTCAAAGAGCTAGCACAAACCGTGTTTGATTTAGAATTCCAAATACATCTATCCCTATAGGAGAAAACAGAGTGAAACCTCAAAATGCCGGTTACTGCCAACGAACGGTTTAACCTAGAAGAACGAAATTTGGCGAGCCAAGTGGGATTGGTGTACTGATCATTACCTGAAAGTTTCATCAAGATTGGGTGAAAAAGTGTTTGCTGAGATTTCAGGCAACTCGTAGTTTTTTGGAAGCTTGGCAGGCCCTTTCCATGAAAGTGATTCTCGCCAGTCTCTGCTTAGGGCTACATCAACAGCAAACAAACCATAGAGATAGAACTTGAAACTGCTTTATTGTGTCAAGTTTCAAAGAGCTAGCACAAACCGTGATTGATTTAGAGTTCCAAATACATATATCCCTATAGGAGAAAACAGAGTGAAACCTCAAAATGAAACCGGTTAATGCCAACGAACGGTTTAACCTAGAAGAACGAAATTTGGCGAGCCAAGTGGGATTGGTGTACTGATCATTACCTGAAAGTTTCATCACGATTGGGTGAAAAAGTGTGTGCTGAGATTTCAGGCAACTCGTAGTTTTTTGGAAGCTTGGCAGGCCCTTTCCATGAAAGTGATTCTCGCCAGTCTCTGCTTAGGGCTACATCAACAGCAAACAAACCATAGAGAAAGAACTTGAAACTGCTTTATTGTGTCAAGTTTCAAAGAGCTAGCACAAACCGTGTTTGATTTAGAGTTCCAAATACATGTATCCCTATAAGAGAAAACAGAGTGAAACCTCAAAATGAAACCGGATACTGCCAACGAATGGTTTAACCTAGAAGAACGAAATTTGGCGAGCAAAGTGGGATTGGTGTACTGATCATTACATGAAAGTATCATCAAGATTGGGTGAAAAAGTGTTTGCTGAGATTTCAGGCAACTCGTAGTTTTTTGGAAGCTTGGCAGGCCCTTTCCATGAAAGTGATTCTCGCCAGTCTCTGCTTAGGGCTACATCAACAGCAAACAAACCATAGAGATAGAACTTGAAACTGCTTTATATTGTCAAGTTTCAAAGAGCTAGCACAAACCGTGTTTGATTTAGAGTTCCAAATACATGTATCCCTATAGGAGAAAACAGAGTGAAACCTCAAAATGAAACCGGTTACTGCCAACGAACGGTTTAACCTAGAAGAACGAAATTTGGCGAGCCTAGTGGGATTGGTGTACTAATCATTACCTGAATGTATCATCAAGATTGGGTGAAAAAGTTTGTGCTGAGATTTCAGGCAACTCGTAGATTTTTGGAAGCTTGGCAGGCCCTTTACATGAAAGTGATTCTCGCCAGTCTCTGCTTAGGGCTACATCAACAGCAAACAAACCATAGAGATAGAACTTGAAACTGCTTTATTGTGTCAAGTTTCAAAGAGCTAGCACAAACCGTGTTTGATTTAGAGTTCCAAATACATGTATCCCTATAGGAGAAAACAGAGTGAAACCTCAAAATGAAACCGGTTAATGCCAACGAACGGTTTAACCTAGAAGAACGAAATTTGGTGAGTCAAGTGGGATTGGTGTACTGATCATTACCTGAAAGTTTCATCAAGATTGGGTGAAAAAGTGTTTGCTGAGATTTCAGGTAACTCGTAGTTTTTTGGAAGCTTGGCAGGCCCTTTCCATGAAAGTGATTCTCGCCAGTCTCTGCTTAGGGCTACATCAACAGCAAACAAACCATAGAGATAGAACTTGAAACTGCTTTATTGTGTCAAGTTTCAAAGAGCTAGCACAAAACGTGTTTGATTTAGAGTTCCAAATACATGTATCCCTATAGGAGAAAACAGAGTGAAACCTCAAAATGAAAACGGTTACTGCCAACGAACATTTTAACCTAGAAGAACGAAATTTGGCGAGCCAAGTGGGATTGGTGTACTGATCATTACCTGAAAGTATCATCAAGATTGGGTGAAAAAGTGTTTGCTGAGATTTCAGGAAACTCGTTTTTTTTTGGAAGCTTGGCAGGCCCTTTCCATGAAAGTGATTCTCGCCAGTCTCTGCTTAGGGCTACAGCAACAGCAAACAAACCATATAGATAGAACTTGAAACTGCTTTATTGTGTCAAGTTTCAAAGAGCTAGCACAAACCGTGTTTAATTAAGAGTTCCAAATAAATGTATCCCTATAGAAGAAAACAGAGTGAAACCTCAAAATGAAACCGGTTACTGCCAACGAATGGTTTAACCTAGAAGAACGAAATTTGGCGAGCCAAGTGGGATTGGTGTACTGATCATTACCTGAAAGTTTCATCAAGATTGGGTGAAAAAGTTTTTGTTTAGATTTCAGGGAACTCGTAGTTTTTTGGAAGCTTGGCAGGCCCTTTCCATGAAAGTGATTCTCGCCAGTCTCTGCTTAGGGCTATATCAACAGCAAACAAACCATAGAGATAGAACTTGAAACTGCTTTATTGTGTCAAGTTTCAAAGAGCTAGCACAAACCGTTTTTGATTTAGAGTTCCAAATACATGTATCCCTATAGGAGAAAACAGAGTGAAACCTCAAAATGAAACCGGTTACTGCCAAGGAACGGTTTAACCTAGAAGAACGAAATTTGGCGAGCCTAGTGGGATTGGTGTACTAATCATTACCTGAATGTATCATCAAGATTGCGTGAAAAAGTTTTTGTTTAGATTTCAGGCAACTCGTATTTTTTTGGAAGCTTGGCAGGCCCTTTCCATGAAAGTGATTCTCGCCAGTCTCTGCTTAGGGCTACATCAACAGCAAACAAACCATAGAGATAGAACTTGAAACTGCTTTATTGTGTCAAGTTTCAAAGAGCTAGCACAAATCGTGATTGATTTAGAGTTCCAAATACATGTATCCCTATAGGAGAAAACAGAGTGAAACCTCAAAATGAAACCAGTTAATGCCAACGAACGGTTTAACCTAGAAGAACGAAATTTGGCGAGCCAAGTGGGATTGGTGTACTGATCATTACATGAACGTATCATCAAGATTGGGTGAAAAAGTGTTTGCTGAGATTTCAGGCAACTCGTAGTTTTTTGGAAGCTTGGCAGGCCCTTTCCATGAAAGTGATTCTCGCCAGTCTCTGCTTAGGGCTACATCAACAGCAAACAAACCATAGAGATAGAACTTGAAACTGCTTTATTGTGTCAAGTTTCAAAGAGCTAGCACAAACCGTGTTTGATTTAGAGTTCCAAATACATGTATCCCTATAGGAGAAAACAGAGTGAAACCTCAAAATGAAACAGGTTACTGCCAACGAACGGTTTAACCTAGAAGAACGATATTTGGTGAGCCAAGTGGGATTGGTGTACTGATCATTACTTGAAAGTATCATCAAGATTGGGTGAAAAAGTGTGTGCTGAGATTTCAGGCAACTCGTAGTTTTTTGGAAGCTTGGCAGGCCCTTTCCATGAAAGTGATTCTCGCCAGTCTCTGCTTAGGGCTACATCAACAGCAAACAAACCATAGAGATAGAACTTGAAACTGCTTTATTGTGTCAAGTTTCAAAGAGCTAGCACAAACCGTGTTTGATTTAGAGTTCCAAATACATGTATCCCTATAGGAGAAAACAGAGTGAAACCTCAAAATGAAACCGGTTACTGCCAACGAACGGTTTAACCTAGAAGAACGAAATTTGGCGAGCCAAGTGGGATTGGTGTACTAATCATTACCTGAAAGTATCATCAAGATTGGGTGAAAAAGTGTTTGCTGAGATTTCAGGCAACTCGTAGTTTTTTTAAGCTTGACAGGCCCTTTCCATGAAAGTGATTCTCGCCAGTCTCTGCTTAGGACTACATCAATAGCAAAGAAACCATAGAGATAGAACCCTAAACTGCTTTATTTTATCAAGTTTCAAAGAGCTAGCACAAACCGTGTTTGATTTAGAATTCCAAATACATCTATCCCTATAGGAGAAAACAGAGTGAAACCTCAAAATGCCGGTTACTGCCAACGAACGGTTTAACCTAGAAGAACGAAATTTGGCGAGCCAAGTGGGATTGGTGTACTGATCATTACCTGGAAGTTTCATCAAGATTGGGTGAAAAAGTGTTTGCTGAGATTTCAGGCAACTCGTAGTTTTTTGGAAGCTTGGCAGGCCCTTTCCATGAAAGTGATTCTCGCCAGTCTCTGCTTAGGGCTACATCAACAGCAAACAAACCATAGAGATAGAACTTGAAACTGCTTTATTGTGTCAAGTTTCAAAGAGCTAGCACAAACCGTGATTGATTTAGAGTTCCAAATACATGTATCCCTATAGGAGAAAACAGAGTGAAACCTCAAAATGAAACCGGTTAATGCCAACGAACGGTTTAACCTAGAAGAACGAAATTTGGCGAGCAAAGTGGGATTGGTGTACTGATCATTACATGAACGTATCATCAAGATTGGGTGAAAAAGTGTTTGCTGAGATTTCAGGCAACTCGTAGTTTTTTGGAAGCTTGGCAGGCCCTTTCCATGAAAGTGATTCTCGCCAGTCTCTGCTTAGGACTACATCAATAGCAAAGAAACCATAGAGATAGAACCCTAAACTGCTTTATTTTATCAAGTTTCAAAGAGCTAGCACAAACCGTGTTTGATTTAGAATTCCAAATACATCTATCCCTATAGGAGAAAACAGAGTGAAACCTCAAAATGCCGGTTACTGCCAACGAACGGTTTAACCTAGAAGAACGAAATTTGGCGAGCCAAGTGGGATTGGTGTACTGATCATTACCTGAAAGTTTCATCAAGATTGGGTGAAAAAGTGTTTGCTGAGATTTCAGGCAACTCGTAGTTTTTTGGAAGCTTGGCAGGCCCTTTCCATGAAAGTGATTCTCGCCAGTCTCTGCTTGTGGCTACATCAACAGCAAACAAACCATAGAGATAGAACTTGAAACTGCTTTATTGTGTCAAGTTTCAAAGAGCTAGCACAAACCGTGATTGATTTAGAGTTCCAAATACATGTATCCCTATAGGAGAAAACAGAGTGAAACCTCAAAATGAAACCGGTTAATGCCAACGAACGGTTTAACCTAGAAGAACGAAATTTGGCGAGCCAAGTGGGATTGGTGTACTGATCATTACATGAACGTATCATCAAGGTTGGGTGAAAAAGTGTTTGCTGAGATTTCAGGCAACTCGTAGTTTTTTGGAAGCTTGGCAGGCCCTTTCCATGAAAGTGATTCTCGCCAGTCTCTGCTTAGGGCTACATCAACAGCAAACAAACCATAGAGATAGAACTTGAAACTGCTTTATTGTGTCAAGTTTCAAAGAGCTAGCACAAACCGTGTTTGATTTAGAGTTCCAAATACATGTATCCCTATAGGAGAAAACAGAGTGAAACCTCAAAATGAAACCGGTTACTTCCAACGAACGGTTTAACCTAGAAGAACGAAATTTGGCGAGCCAAGTGGGATTGGTGTACTGATCATTACCTGAAAGTTTCATCAAGATTGGGTGAAAAAGTGTTTGCTGAGATTTCAGGCAACTCGTAGTTTTTTGGAAGCTTGGCAGGCCCTTACCATTAAAGTGATTCTCGCCATTCTCTGCTTAGCGCTATAAACAGCAAAAAAACCATAGAGATAGAACTTAAAACTCCTTTATTGTGTCAAGTTTCAAAGAGCTAGCACAAACCGTGTTTGATTTAGAGTTCCAAATACATTTATCCCTATAGGAGAAAACAGAGTGTAACCTCAAAATGAATCCGGTTACTGCCACCGAACCGTTTAACCTAGAAGAGCGAAATTTGGCGAGCCAAGTGGGATTGGTGTACTAATCATTACCTGAAAGTATCATCAAGATTGGGTTAAAAAGTGTTTGCTGAGATTTCAGGCAACTCGTAGTTTTTTGGAAGCTTGGCAGGCCCTTTCCATGAAAGTGATTCTCGCCAGTCTCTGCTTAGGGCTACATCAACAGCAAACAAACCATAGAGATAGAACTTGAAACTGCTTTATTGTGTCAAGTTTGAAAGAGCTAGCACAAACCGTGTTTGATTTAGAGTTCCAAATACATGTATCCCTATAGGAGAAAACAGAGTGAAACCTCAAAATGAAACCGGTTACTGCCAACGAACGGTTTAACATAGAAGAACGAAATTTGGCGAGCCAAGTGGGATTGGTTTACTGATCATTACCTGAAAGTATCATCAAGATAGGGTGAAAAAGTGTTTGCTGAGATTTCAGGCAACTCGTAGTTTTTTAGAAGCTTGGCCGGCCCTTTCCATGAAAGTGATTCTCGCCAGTCTCTGCTTAGGGCTACATCAACAGCGAACAAACCATAGAGATAGAACTTGAAACTGCTTTATTGTGTCAAGTTTCAAAGAGCTAGCACAAACCGTGTTTGATTTAGAGTTCCAAATACATGTATCCCTATAGGAGAAAACAGAGTGAAACCACAAAATGAAACCGGTTACTGCCAACGAACGGTTTAACCTAGAAGAACGAAATTTGGCGAGCCAAGTGGGATTGGTGTACTGATCATTACCTGAAAGTTTCATCACGATTGGGTGAAAAAGTGTGTGCTGAGATTTCAGGCAACTCGTAGTTTTTTGGAAGCTTGGCAGGCCCTTTCCATGAAAGTGATTCTCGCCAGTCTCTGCTTAGGGCTACATCAACAGCAAACAAACCATAGAGAAAGAACTTGAAACTGCTTTATTGTGTCAAGTTTCAAAGAGCTAGCACAAACCGTGTTTGATTTAGAGTTCCAAATACATGTATCCCTATAAGAGAAAACAGAGTGAAACCTCAAAATGAAACCGGATACTGCCAACGAATGGTTTAACCTAGAAGAACGAAATTTGGCGAGCAAAGTGGGATTGGTGTACTGATCATTACATGAAAGTATCATCAAGATTGGGTGAAAAAGTGTTTGCTGAGATTTCAGGCAACTCGTAGTTTTTTGGAAGCTTGGCAGGCCCTTTCCATGAAAGTGATTCTCGCCAGTCTCTGCTTAGGGCTACATCAACAGCAAACAAACCATAGAGATAGAACTTGAAACTGCTTTATTTTGTCAAGTTTCAAAGAGCTAGCACAAACCGTGTTTGATTTAGAGTTCCAAATACATGTATCCTATAGGAGAAAACAGAGTGAAACCTCAAAATGAAACCGGTTACTGCCAACGAACGGTTTAACCTAGAAGAACGAAATTTGGCGAGCCTAGTGGGATTGGTGTACTAATCATTACCTGAATGTATCATCAAGATTGGGTGAAAAAGTTTGTGCTGAGATTTCAGGCAACTCGTAGATTTTTGGAAGCTTGGCAGGCCCTTTACATGAAAGTGATTCTCGCCAGTCTCTGCTTAGGGCTACATCAACAGCAAACAAACCATAGAGATAGAACTTGAAACTGCTTTATTGTGTCAAGTTTCAAAGAGCTAGCACAAACCGTGTTTGATTTAGAGTTCCAAATACATGTATCCCTATAGGAGAAAACAGAGTGAAACCTCAAAATGAAACCGGTTAATGCCAACGAACGGTTTAACCTAGAAGAACGAAATTTGGTGAGTCAAGTGGGATTGGTGTACTGATCATTACCTGAAAGTTTCATCAAGATTGGGTGAAAAAGTGTTTGCTGAGATTTCAGGTAACTCGTAGTTTTTTGGAAGCTTGGCAGGCCCTTTCCATGAAAGTGATTCTCGCCAGTCTCTGCTTAGGGCTACATCAACAGCAAACAAACCATAGAGATAGAACTTGAAACTGCTTTATTGTGTCAAGTTTCAAAGAGCTAGCACAAACCGTGTTTGATTTAGAGTTCCAAATACATGTATCCCTATAGGAGAAAACAGAGTGAAACCTCAAAATGAAAACGGTTACTGCCAACGAACATTTTAACCTAGAAGAACGAAATTTGGCGAGCCAAGTGGGATTGGTGTACTGATCATTACCTGAAAGTATCATCAAGATTGGGTGAAAAAGTGTTTGCTGAGATTTCAGGAAACTCGTTTTTTTTTGGAAGCTTGGCAGGCCCTTTCCATGAAAGTGATTCTCGCCAGTCTCTGCTTAGGGCTACAGCAACAGCAAACAAACCATATAGATAGAACTTGAAACTGCTTTATTGTGTCAAGTTTCAAAGAGCTAGCACAAACCGTGTTTAATTAAGAGTTCCAAATAAATGTATCCCTATAGAAGAAAACAGAGTGAAACCTCAAAATGAAACCGGTTACTGCCAACGAATGGTTTAACCTAGAAGAACGAAATTTGGCGAGCCAAGTGGGATTGGTGTACTGATCATTACCTGAAAGTTTCATCAAGATTGGGTGAAAAAGTTTTTGTTTAGATTTCAGGGAACTCGTAGTTTTTTGGAAGCTTGGCAGGCCCTTTCCATGAAAGTGATTCTCGCCAGTCTCTGCTTAGGGCTATATCAACAGCAAACAAACCATAGAGATAGAACTTGAGACTGCTTTATTGTGTCAAGTTTCAAAGAGCTAGCACAAACCGTGTTTGATTTAGAGTTCCAAATACATGTATCCCTAAAGGAGAAAACAGAGTGAAACCTCAAAATGAAACCGGTTACTGCCAAGGAACGGTTTAACCTAGAAGAACGAAATTTGGCGAGCCTAGTGGGATTGGTGTACTAATCATTACCTGAATGTATCATCAAGATTGCGTGAAAAAGTTTTTGTTTAGATTTCAGGCAACTCGTAGTTTTTTGGAAGCTTGGCAGGCCCTTTCCATGAAAGTGATTCTCGCCAGTCTCTGCTTAGGGCTACATCAACAGCAAACAAACCATAGAGATAGAACTTGAGACTGCTTTATTGTGTCAAGTTTCAAAGAGCTAGCACAAACCGTGTTTGATTTAGAGTTCCAAATACATGTATCCCTAAAGGAGAAAACAGAGTGAAACCTCAAAATGAAACCGGTTACTGCCAACGAACAGTTTAACCTAGAAGAACGAAATTTGGAGATCCAAGTGAAATTGGTGTACTGATCATTACCTGAAAGTTTTATCAAGTTTGGGTGAAAAAGTGTGTGCTGAGATTTCCGACAACTCATAATTTTTTGGAAGCTTGACAGGCCCTTTCCCTGAAAGTGATTCTCGCCATTCTCTGTTTAGGGCTACATCAACAGCAAACAAACCATAGAGACAGAACTTGAAACTGCTTTATTGTGTCAAGTTTCAAAGAGCTAGCACAAACCGTGTTTGATTTAGAGTTCCAAATACATGTATCCCTATAGGAGAAAACAGAGTGAAACCTCAAAATGAAACCGGTTACTGCCAACGAACGGTTTAAACTAGAAGAACGAAATTTGGCGAGCCAAGTGGGATTGGTGTACTGATCATTACTTGAAAGTATCATCAAGATTGGGTGAAAAAGTGTTTGCTGAGATTTCAGGCAACTCGTAGGTTTTTGGAAGCTTGGCAGGCCCTTTCCATGAAAGTGATTCTCGCCAGTCTCTGCTTAGGGCTACATCAACAGCAAACAAACCATAGAGATAGAACTTGAAACTGCTTTATTGTGTCAAGTTTCAAAGAGCTAGCACAAATTGTGTTTGATTTAGAGTTCCAAATACATGTATCCCTATAGGAGAAAACAGAGTGAAACCTCAAAATGCCGGTTACTGCCAACGAACGGTTTAACCTAGAAGAACGAAATTTGGCGAGCCAAGTGGGATTGGTGTACTGATCATTACCTGAAAGTTTCATCAAGATTGGGTGAAAAAGTGTTTGCTGAGATTTCAGGCAACTCGTAGTTTTTGGAAGCTTGGCAGGCCCTTTCCATGAAAGTGATTCTCGCCAGTCTCTGCTTAGGGCTACATCAACAGCAAACAAACCATAGAGATAGAACTTGAAACTGCTTTATTGTGTCAAGTTTCAAAGAGCTAGCACAAACCGTGTTTGATTTAGAGTTCCAAATACATGTATCCCTATAGGAGAAAACAGAGTGAAACCTCAAAATGAAACTGGTTACTTCCAAGGAACGGTTTAACCTAGAAGAACGAAATTTGGCGAGCCAAGTGGGATTGGTGTACTGATCATTACCTGAAAGTTTCATCAAGATTGGGTGAAAAAGTGTTTGCTGAGATTTCAGGCAACTCGTAGTTTTTTGGAAGCTTGGCAGGCCCTTTCCATGAAAGTGATTCTCGCCAGTCTCTGCTTAGGGCTACATCAACAGCAAACAAACCATAGAGATAGAACTTGAAACTGCTTTATTTTGTCAAGTTTCAAAGAGCTAGCACAAACCGTGTTTGATTTAGAGTTCCAAATACATGTATCCCTATAGGAGAAAACAGAGTGAAACCTCAAAATGAAACCGGTTACTGCCAACGAACGGTTTAACCTAGAAGAACGAAATTTGGCGAGCCTAGTGGGATTGGTGTACTAATCATTACCTGAATGTATCATCAAGATTGGGTGAAAAAGTGTGTGCTGAGATTTCAGGCAACTCGTAGATTTTTGGAAGCTTGGCAGGCCCTTTACATGAAAGTGATTCTCGCCAGTCTCTGCTTAGGGCTACATCAACAGCAAACAAACCATAGAGATAGAACTTGAAACTGCTTTATTGTGTCAAGTTTCAAAGAGCTAGCACAAACCGTGTTTGATTTAGAGTTCCAAATACATGTATCCCTATAGGAGAAAACAGAGTGAAACCTCAAAATGAAACCGGTTAATGCCAACGAACGGTTTAACCTAGAAGAACGAAATTTGGTGAGTCAAGTGGGATTGGTGTACTGATCATTACCTGAAAGTTTCATCAAGATTGGGTGAAAAAGTGTTTGCTGAGATTTCAGGTAACTCGTAGTTTTTTGGAAGCTTGGCAGGCCCTTTCCATGAAAGTGATTCTCGCCAGTCTCTGCTTAGGGCTACATCAACAGCAAACAAACCATAGAGATAGAACTTGAAACTGCTTTATTGTGTCAAGTTTCAAAGAGCTAGCACAAACCGTGTTTGATTTAGAATTCCAAATACATCTATCCCTATAGGAGAAAACAGAGTGAAACCTCAAAATGCCGGTTACTGCCAACGAACGGTTTAACCTGGAAGAACGAAATTTGGCGAGCCAAGTGGGATTGGTGTACTGATCATTACCTGAAAGTATCATCAAGATTGGGTGAAAAAGTGTTTGCTGAGATTTCAGGCAACTCGTAGTTTTTTGGAAGCTTGGCAGGCCCTTTCCATGAAAGTGATTCTCGCCAGTCTCTGCTTAGGGCTACATCAACAGCAAACAAACCATAGAGATAGAACTTGAAACTGCTTTATTGTGTCAAGTTTCAAAGAGCTAGCACAAACCGTGTTTGATTTAGAGTTCCAAATACATGTATCCCTATAGGAGAAAACAGAGTGAAACCTCAAAATGAAACCGGTTACTTCCAAGGAACGGTTTAACCTAGAAGCACGAAATTTGGCGAGCCAAGTGGGATTGGTGTACTGATCATTACCTGAAAGTTTCATCAAGATTGGGTGAAAAAGTGTTTGCTGAGATTTCAGGCAACTCGTAGTTTTTTGGAAGCTTGGCAGGCCCTTACCATGAAAGTGATTCTCGCCAGTCTCTGCTTAGCGCTATCAACAGCAAACAAACCGTAGAGATAGAACTTAAAACTGCTTTATTGTGTCAAGTTTCAAAGAGCTAGCACAAACCGTGTTTGATTTAGAGTTCCAAATACATGTATCCCTATAGGAGAAAACAGAGTGAAACCTCAAGATGAATCCGGTTACAGCCAATGAACGGTTTAACCTAGAAGAACGAAATTTGGCAAGCCAAGTGGAATTGGTGTACTTATCAATATCTGAAAGTATCATCAAGATTGGGTGAAAAAGTGTTTGCTGAGATTTCAGGCAACTCGTAGTTTTTTGGAAGCTTGGCAGGCCCTTTCCATGAAAGTGATTCTCGCCAGTCTCTGCTTAGGGCTACATCAACAGCAAACATACCATAGAGATAGAACTTGAAACTGCTTTATTGTTTCAAGTTTCAAAGAGCTAGCACAAACCATGTTTGATTTAGAGTTCCAAATACATGTATCCCTATAGGAGAAAACAGAGTGAAACCTCAAAATGAAACTGGTTACTTCCAAGGAACGGTTTAACCTAGAAGAACGAAATTTGGCGAGCCAAGTGGGATTGGTGTACTGATCATTACCTGAAAGTTTCATCAAGATTGGGTGAAAAAGTGTTTGCTGAGATTTCAGGCAACTCGTAGTTTTTTGGAAGCTTGGCAGGCCCTTTCCATGAAAGTGATTCTCGCCAGTCTCTGCTTAGGGCTACATCAACAGCAAACAAACCATAGAGATAGAACTTGAAACTGCTTTATTTTGTCAAGTTTCAAAGAGCTAGCACAAACCGTGTTTGATTTAGAGTTCCAAATACATGTATCCCTATAGGAGAAAACAGAGTGAAACCTCAAAATGAAACCGGTTACTGCCAACGAACGGTTTAACCTAGAAGAACGAAATTTGGCGAGCCTAGTGGGATTGGTGTACTAATCATTACCTGAATGTATCATCAAGATTGGGTGAAAAAGTGTGTGCTGAGATTTCAGGCAACTCGTAGATTTTTGGAAGCTTGGCAGGCCCTTTACATGAAAGTGATTCTCGCCAGTCTCTGCTTAGGGCTACATCAACAGCAAACAAACCATAGAGATAGAACTTGAAACTGCTTTATTGTGTCAAGTTTCAAAGAGCTAGCACAAACCGTGTTTGATTTAGAGTTCCAAATACATGTATCCCTATAGGAGAAAACAGAGTGAAACCTCAAAATGAAACCGGTTAATGCCAACGAACGGTTTAACCTAGAAGAACGAAATTTGGTGAGTCAAGTGGGATTGGTGTACTGATCATTACCTGAAAGTTTCATCAAGATTGGGTGAAAAAGTGTTTGCTGAGATTTCAGGTAACTCGTAGTTTTTTGGAAGCTTGGCAGGCCCTTTCCATGAAAGTGATTCTCGCCAGTCTTTGCTTAGGGCTACATCAACAGCAAACAAACCATAGAGATAGAACTTGAAACTGCTTTATTGTGTCAAGTTTCAAAGAGCTAGCACAAACCGTGTTTGATTTAGAATTCCAAATACATCTATCCCTATAGGAGAAAACAGAGTGAAACCTCAAAATGCCGGTTACTGCCAACGAACGGTTTAACCTGGAAGAACGAAATTTGGCGAGCCAAGTGGGATTGGTGTACTGATCATTACCTGAAAGTATCATCAAGATTGGGTGAAAAAGTGTTTGCTGAGATTTCAGGCAACTCGTAGTTTTTTGGAAGCTTGGCAGGCCCTTTCCATGAAAGTGATTCTCGCCAGTCTCTGCTTAGGGCTACATCAACAGCAAACAAACCATAGAGATAGAACTTGAAACTGCTTTATTGTGTCAAGTTTCAAAGAG
Organism: Ictidomys tridecemlineatus; assembly: GCF_052094955.1. NCBI lineage: Eukaryota > Metazoa > Chordata > Mammalia > Rodentia > Sciuridae > Ictidomys > Ictidomys tridecemlineatus. The sequence goes on along the minus strand of NW_027523841.1, from coordinate 6,237 downwards.
CTAGCACAAACCGTGTTTGATTTAGAGTTCCAAATACATGTATCCCTATAGGAGAAAACAGAGTGAAACCTCAAAATGAAACCGGTTACTTCCAAGGAACGGTTTAACCTAGAAGCACGAAATTTGGCGAGCCAAGTGGGATTGGTGTACTGATCATTACCTGAAAGTTTCATCAAGATTGGGTGAAAAAGTGTTTGCTGAGATTTCAGGCAACTCGTAGTTTTTTGGAAGCTTGGCAGGCCCTTACCATGAAAGTGATTCTCGCCAGTCTCTGCTTAGGGCTACATCAACAGCAAACAAACCATAGAGATAGAACTTGAAACTGCTTTATTGTGTCAAGTTTCAAAGAGCTAGCACAAACCGTGTTTGATTTAGAGTTCCAAATACATGTATCCCTATAGGAGAAAACAGAGTGAAACCTCAAAATGAAAACGGTTACTGCCAACGAACATTTTAACCTAGAAGAACGAAATTTGGCGAGCCAAGTGGGATTGGTGTACTGATCATTACCTGAAAGTATCATCAAGATTGGGTGAAAAAGTGTTTGCTGAGATTTCAGGAAACTCGTTTTTTTTTGGAAGCTTGGCAGGCCCTTTCCATGAAAGTGATTCTCGCCAGTCTCTGCTTAGGGCTACAGCAACAGCAAACAAACCATATAGATAGAACTTGAAACTGCTTTATTGTGTCAAGTTTCAAAGAGCTAGCACAAACCGTGTTTAATTAAGAGTTCCAAATAAATGTATCCCTATAGAAGAAAACAGAGTGAAACCTCAAAATGAAACCGGTTACTGCCAACGAATGGTTTAACCTAGAAGAACGAAATTTGGCGAGCCAAGTGGGATTGGTGTACTGATCATTACCTGAAAGTTTCATCAAGATTGGGTGAAAAAGTTTTTGTTTAGATTTCAGGGAACTCGTAGTTTTTTGGAAGCTTGGCAGGCCCTTTCCATGAAAGTGATTCTCGCCAGTCTCTGCTTAGGGCTATATCAACAGCAAACAAACCATAGAGATAGAACTTGAGACTGCTTTATTGTGTCAAGTTTCAAAGAGCTAGCACAAACCGTGTTTGATTTAGAGTTCCAAATACATGTATCCCTAAAGGAGAAAACAGAGTGAAACCTCAAAATGAAACCGGTTACTGCCAAGGAACGGTTTAACCTAGAAGAACGAAATTTGGCGAGCCTAGTGGGATTGGTGTACTAATCATTACCTGAATGTATCATCAAGATTGCGTGAAAAAGTTTTTGTTTAGATTTCAGGCAACTCGTAGTTTTTTGGAAGCTTGGCAGGCCCTTTCCATGAAAGTGATTCTCGCCAGTCTCTGCTTAGGGCTACATCAACAGCAAACAAACCATAGAGATAGAACTTGAGACTGCTTTATTGTGTCAAGTTTCAAAGAGCTAGCACAAACCGTGTTTGATTTAGAGTTCCAAATACATGTATCCCTAAAGGAGAAAACAGAGTGAAACCTCAAAATGAAACCGGTTACTGCCAACGAACAGTTTAACCTAGAAGAACGAAATTTGGAGATCCAAGTGAAATTGGTGTACTGATCATTACCTGAAAGTTTTATCAAGTTTGGGTGAAAAAGTGTGTGCTGAGATTTCCGACAACTCATAATTTTTTGGAAACTTGACAGGCCCTTTCCCTGAAAGTGATTCTCGCCATTCTCTGTTTAGGGCTACATCAACAGCAAACAAACCATAGAGACAGAACTTGAAACTGCTTTATTGTGTCAAGTTTCAAAGAGCTAGCACAAACCGTGTTTGATTTAGAGTTCCAAATACATGTATCCCTATAGGAGAAAACAGAGTGAAACCTCAAAATGAAACCGGTTACTGCCAACGAACGGTTTAAACTAGAAGAACGAAATTTGGCGAGCCAAGTGGGATTGGTGTACTGATCATTACTTGAAAGTATCATCAAGATTGGGTGAAAAAGTGTTTGCTGAGATTTCAGGCAACTCGTAGGTTTTTGGAAGCTTGGCAGGCCCTTTCCATGAAAGTGATTCTCGCCAGTCTCTGCTTAGGGCTACATCAACAGCAAACAAACCATAGAGATAGAACTTGAAACTGCTTTATTGTGTCAAGTTTCAAAGAGCTAGCACAAATTGTGTTTGATTTAGAGTTCCAAATACATGTATCCCTATAGGAGAAAACAGAGTGAAACCTCAAAATGCCGGTTACTGCCAACGAACGGTTTAACCTAGAAGAACGAAATTTGGCGAGCCAAGTGGGATTGGTGTACTGATCATTACCTGAAAGTTTCATCAAGATTGGGTGAAAAAGTGTTTGCTGAGATTTCAGGCAACTCGTAGTTTTTGGAAGCTTGGCAGGCCCTTTCCATGAAAGTGATTCTCGCCAGTCTCTGCTTAGGGCTACATCAACAGCAAACAAACCATAGAGATAGAACTTGAAACTGCTTTATTGTGTCAAGTTTCAAAGAGCTAGCACAAACCGTGTTTGATTTAGAGTTCCAAATACATGTATCCCTATAGGAGAAAACAGAGTGAAACCTCAAAATGAAACTGGTTACTTCCAAGGAACGGTTTAACCTAGAAGAACGAAATTTGGCGAGCCAAGTGGGATTGGTGTACTGATCATTACCTGAAAGTTTCATCAAGATTGGGTGAAAAAGTGTTTGCTGAGATTTCAGGCAACTCGTAGTTTTTTGGAAGCTTGGCAGGCCCTTTCCATGAAAGTGATTCTCGCCAGTCTCTGCTTAGGGCTACATCAACAGCAAACAAACCATAGAGATAGAACTTGAAACTGCTTTATTTTGTCAAGTTTCAAAGAGCTAGCACAAACCGTGTTTGATTTAGAGTTCCAAATACATGTATCCCTATAGGAGAAAACAGAGTGAAACCTCAAAATGAAACCGGTTACTGCCAACGAACGGTTTAACCTAGAAGAACGAAATTTGGCGAGCCTAGTGGGATTGGTGTACTAATCATTACCTGAATGTATCATCAAGATTGGGTGAAAAAGTGTGTGCTGAGATTTCAGGCAACTCGTAGATTTTTGGAAGCTTGGCAGGCCCTTTACATGAAAGTGATTCTCGCCAGTCTCTGCTTAGGGCTACATCAACAGCAAACAAACCATAGAGATAGAACTTGAAACTGCTTTATTGTGTCAAGTTTCAAAGAGCTAGCACAAACCGTGTTTGATTTAGAGTTCCAAATACATGTATCCCTATAGGAGAAAACAGAGTGAAACCTCAAAATGAAACCGGTTAATGCCAACGAACGGTTTAACCTAGAAGAACGAAATTTGGTGAGTCAAGTGGGATTGGTGTACTGATCATTACCTGAAAGTTTCATCAAGATTGGGTGAAAAAGTGTTTGCTGAGATTTCAGGTAACTCGTAGTTTTTTGGAAGCTTGGCAGGCCCTTTCCATGAAAGTGATTCTCGCCAGTCTCTGCTTAGGGCTACATCAACAGCAAACAAACCATAGAGATAGAACTTGAAACTGCTTTATTGTGTCAAGTTTCAAAGAGCTAGCACAAACCGTGTTTGATTTAGAATTCCAAATACATCTATCCCTATAGGAGAAAACAGAGTGAAACCTCAAAATGCCGGTTACTGCCAACGAACGGTTTAACCTGGAAGAACGAAATTTGGCGAGCCAAGTGGGATTGGTGTACTGATCATTACCTGAAAGTATCATCAAGATTGGGTGAAAAAGTGTTTGCTGAGATTTCAGGCAACTCGTAGTTTTTTGGAAGCTTGGCAGGCCCTTTCCATGAAAGTGATTCTCGCCAGTCTCTGCTTAGGGCTACATCAACAGCAAACAAACCATAGAGATAGAACTTGAAACTGCTTTATTGTGTCAAGTTTCAAAGAGCTAGCACAAACCGTGTTTGATTTAGAGTTCCAAATACATGTATCCCTATAGGAGAAAACAGAGTGAAACCTCAAAATGAAACCGGTTACTTCCAAGGAACGGTTTAACCTAGAAGCACGAAATTTGGCGAGCCAAGTGGGATTGGTGTACTGATCATTACCTGAAAGTTTCATCAAGATTGGGTGAAAAAGTGTTTGCTGAGATTTCAGGCAACTCGTAGTTTTTTGGAAGCTTGGCAGGCCCTTACCATGAAAGTGATTCTCGCCAGTCTCTGCTTAGCGCTATCAACAGCAAACAAACCGTAGAGATAGAACTTAAAACTGCTTTATTGTGTCAAGTTTCAAAGAGCTAGCACAAACCGTGTTTGATTTAGAGTTCCAAATACATGTATCCCTATAGGAGAAAACAGAGTGAAACCTCAAGATGAATCCGGTTACAGCCAATGAACGGTTTAACCTAGAAGAACGAAATTTGGCAAGCCAAGTGGAATTGGTGTACTTATCAATATCTGAAAGTATCATCAAGATTGGGTGAAAAAGTGTTTGCTGAGATTTCAGGCAACTCGTAGTTTTTTGGAAGCTTGGCAGGCCCTTTCCATGAAAGTGATTCTCGCCAGTCTCTGCTTAGGGCTACATCAACAGCAAACATACCATAGAGATAGAACTTGAAACTGCTTTATTGTTTCAAGTTTCAAAGAGCTAGCACAAACCATGTTTGATTTAGAGTTCCAAATACATGTATCCCTATAGGAGAAAACAGAGTGAAACCTCAAATGAAACTGGTTACTTCCAAGGAACGGTTTAACCTAGAAGAACGAAATTTGGCGAGCCAAGTGGGATTGTGTACTGATCATTACCTGAAAGTTTCATCAAGATTGGGTGAAAAAGTGTTTGCTGAGATTTCAGGCAACTCGTAGTTTTTTGGAAGCTTGGCAGGCCCTTTCCATGAAAGTGATTCTCGCCAGTCTCTGCTTAGGGCTACATCAACAGCAAACAAACCATAGAGATAGAACTTGAAACTGCTTTATTTTGTCAAGTTTCAAAGAGCTAGCACAAACCGTGTTTGATTTAGAGTTCCAAATACATGTATCCCTATAGGAGAAAACAGAGTGAAACCTCAAAATGAAACCGGTTACTGCCAACGAACGGTTTAACCTAGAAGAACGAAATTTGGCGAGCCTAGTGGGATTGGTGTACTAATCATTACCTGAATGTATCATCAAGATTGGGTGAAAAAGTGTGTGCTGAGATTTCAGGCAACTCGTAGATTTTTGGAAGCTTGGCAGGCCCTTTACATGAAAGTGATTCTCGCCAGTCTCTGCTTAGGGCTACATCAACAGCAAACAAACCATAGAGATAGAACTTGAAACTGCTTTATTGTGTCAAGTTTCAAAGAGCTAGCACAAACCGTGTTTGATTTAGAGTTCCAAATACATGTATCCCTATAGGAGAAAACAGAGTGAAACCTCAAAATGAAACCGGTTAATGCCAACGAACGGTTTAACCTAGAAGAACGAAATTTGGTGAGTCAAGTGGGATTGGTGTACTGATCATTACCTGAAAGTTTCATCAAGATTGGGTGAAAAAGTGTTTGCTGAGATTTCAGGTAACTCGTAGTTTTTTGGAAGCTTGGCAGGCCCTTTCCATGAAAGTGATTCTCGCCAGTCTTTGCTTAGGGCTACATCAACAGCAAACAAACCATAGAGATAGAACTTGAAAACTGCTTTATTGTGTCAAGTTTCAAAGAGCTAGCACAAACCGTGTTTGATTTAGAATTCCAAATACATCTATCCCTATAGGAGAAAACAGAGTGAAACCTCAAAATGCCGGTTACTGCCAACGAACGGTTTAACCTGGAAGAACGAAATTTGGCGAGCCAAGTGGGATTGGTGTACTGATCATTACCTGAAAGTATCATCAAGATTGGGTGAAAAAGTGTTTGCTGAGATTTCAGGCAACTCGTAGTTTTTTGGAAGCTTGGCAGGCCCTTTCCATGAAAGTGATTCTCGCCAGTCTCTGCTTAGGGCTACATCAACAGCAAACAAACCATAGAGATAGAACTTGAAACTGCTTTATTGTGTCAAGTTTCAAAGAGCTAGCACAAACCGTGTTTGATTTAGAGTTCCAAATACATGTATCCCTATAGGAGAAAACAGAGTGAAACCTCAAAATGAAACGGTTACTTCCAAGGAACGGTTTAACCTAGAAGCACGAAATTTGGCGAGCCAAGTGGGATTGGTGTACTGATCATTACCTGAAAGTTTCATCAAGATTGGGTGAAAAAGTGTTTGCTGAGATTTCAGGCAACTCGTAGTTTTTTGGAAGCTTGGCAGGCCCTTACCATGAAAGTGATTCTCGCCAGTCTCTGCTTAGCGCTATCAACAGCAAACAAACC
>NW_027523840.1:0-39920 GCF_052094955.1 Ictidomys tridecemlineatus | reverse complement strand
AGTCTCCAACCTTTGCTCTCTGCAAAAGTCCTTCTACACCCCAGTCTTCAAACTCTGCTCTCTGCAACGATCCTTCTGCATCCCAGTCTATAAGGTCTGCTCTCTGTAAGATCCTTCTGCACCCCGTTCTCCAAACTTTGCTCTCTGTAACAGTCATCCTGCACCTCATTCGCCAACCTCATCACTCTTCAACGGCCCTTGTGCACCCCAGTATCAAACCTTTGTACTCTGCAGCTGTCCTTCTGCACCCCAGGCTACACACTCTGCTCTCTGTAACAGTCCTTCTTAACCTCAGTCTCAAACCTCTGCTCTCTGCAACAGTCCTTCTGCAACCTCCAACCTCTGCTTTCTGGAACCGTCTTATTATACCCCAGTTTCCAACATCTGCACTATGCAACAATCGTTCTGCATCCAAGTCTCCAAAGTCTGCTCTCTGCAACAGTCCTTATACACCCCAGTCTCCAAACTCTTCTTTCTGCTACAGTCCTTCTGCACCCTAGTCTCCAACCTCTGCTCTCTGCACAATTTCTTCTGCACCCTAGTCTCCAACCTGTGCTCTCTGAAAGTATCCTAATGCACCCCGGTCTCCAAACTCTGCTCTCTGTAGAGATCCTTCTGCACCTCAGTCTCCAACCTCTGCTCTCTGCAACGATCCTTCTGCATCCCAGTCTCCTACATCTGCTCTCTGCAACGGTCCTTATGTACCCCAGTCTCCAAACTCTGCTCTCTGTAACAGTCCTTCTGTATGGCAATCTCCAATCTTCTCTCTATAACGGTCCTTCTGCACCACAATTTCCAACCTATGCTCTCTGTAACAGTCCTTCTCAGCATCAATCTGAAAATTCTACTCTCTTTAACAATCCTTCTAAACACCAGTCTCCAAACTGTGCTATCTGTAACAATCCTTCTGCACCCCAGTCTCCAACATCTGCTTTCTGTAACAGGTTTTCTGCAACCCAGTCTCAAAACTCTGCTCTCTGTAACAGGCCTTCTGCACCCAAGTCTTCAACCTCTGCTCTTTCAAAAGTCCTTCTACACCCCAGTCTCCAACCTCTGTTCTCTGCAACGATCATTTTGCATCCCAGTCTCCAATGTCTGCTCTCTGTAAGATCTTTCTGCACCCTGTTTTAAAACTTGGCTGTCTGTAACAGTCATTCTCCACCTCAGTCTCCAACCTCTGCTCTCTGCAACAGTCCTTCTACACCCCAATCTCCAACCTCTGCTCTCTGCAACATTTCTTTTGCACCCCAGTCTCCAACCTCTGCTCTCTGCAACATTTCTTGTGCACCCCAGTCTCCAACTTGTGCTCTCTGTTACTGTCCTGCTGCAACCCAGTCTCCAAACTCTGTTCTCTGTAGCGATACTTCTGCACCTCATTCTCCAACCTGTGCTCTCTGCAACAATCCTTCTGCAGCCCAGTCTCCATTATCTGCTCTCTGTAAGAATCCTTTTGCACCCCAGTCTCCAAATTTACTCTCTGAAAAAGTCATTCTGCACCTCAGTCTCCAAGTTCTGCAATCTGTAACAGTCCTGCTGCACCCCAGTCTCAAACCTCTGCACTCAGAAATGATCTTTTTGCACCTCAGTCTCCAACCTCTGCTCTTTTTAGTAGTCCTTCTGCACCGCAGTCTTCAACATATGCTCTCTACAACGATCCTGTATTTCCACAGTCTCAAACCTCTGCTCTCTGCAACGGTCCTTCTACATCCCAGGATCCAACATCTGCTCTCTGAAACAGTCTTTCTGCACCTCAGTCTGAAAACTCGGCTCTCTGCAAAAATCCTTCTGCATCCCAGTTTCCAAACTTTGCTCTCTGTAACAGTCCTTCTGAACCTCAGTCTACAAAATGCACTCTGTAATATCCTTCTGCGACCCATTCACGAAATTGTGCTATCTTTAACAGTCCTTCTGCACCTCAGTCTACAAACTCTGCTCTCTGTAACAGGCCTTCTGCACCCCAGTCTCCAACCTCTTCTCTCTGCAAAGATCCTTCTTAACCTCAGTCTCCAACCTCTCCTCTGTGCAACAGTTCTTCTGCACCCCAGTCTTTAACATCTGCTCTCTGTAACAATCCTTCTGAACCTCAGACTACAACCTCTGCTCTCTGCAATGGATCTTCTGCACCCCAGTCTTCACACTCTGTTCTCTGCAACAGTCCTTCTGCACCCCAGTCTCCAACCTCTGCTCTCTGCAACAGTCCTTCTGCACCCCAGTCTCCAACCTCTGCTCTCCGCTACAGTCCTTCTTCACCCCAGTCTCAAAACTCTGCTCTCTGCAACATTTCTTCTGCACCCCAGTCTCCAACCTGTGCTCTCTGTAACTGTCTTGCTGAACCCCACTCTCCAAACTCTGCTCTCTTTAGCTATCCTTCTGCACCTCAGTATTCAACCGCTGCTCTCTGCAAGATCCTTCTTCACCTCAGTCCTCAAGTTCTGCAATCTGTAACGGTCATTCTGCACCCAAGTCTCCAACCTCTGCTCTCTGAAATGGTCCTTCTGCACCTTAGTCTCCAACCTCTATTCTCTGTAACAAACCTTAAGCACCCCACACTCCAAACTCTGCACTCTGTAACAGGCCTTCTGCAACCCAGTTTTCAATCTCTTCTTTCTGCAACGATCCTTCTTCACCTCAGTCTCCATCCTCTTCTCTGAAACTGCCCTTCTGCACCCCAATCTCTTTTCTCTGCTCTCTGTAAAAATCCTTCTACACCCCAGTCTCCAACCGCTCCTCTCTTTAACAGTCCTTCTTCACCTCAGTGTCCAACCTCTGCTCTCTGTAATGAACCTTCAGCACCTCACTCTCCAAGCACTACTCTCTGTAACAGGCCTACTTAACAATATTCTCGAACCTATGGTTTCTGGATCAGTCCTTTTGCACACCAGTATCCTAAATCTGCTCTCTGTAACAGTCCTTCTGTACCGCAGTCTCAAATCTATGCTCTCTATAAAGGTCCTTCTGCACCCAAGTCTCCAAAGTCAGCTTTCTGTATCAGTTCTTCTGCACCCCAGTCTCCAACCTCTGATCTCAGTAAGAGTCCTTCTGCACCCCAGTATCCAACTTCTGCTCTCTGTAACATTTCTTCTGCACCCAAGTCTCCATCTGTGCTCTTTGTAACTGTCCTTCTGCACCCCAGTCTCCAACCTCTGCTCTCTGTAACGATCTATCTGCACCACAGTCTGATAACTCTGCTCTCTGCAACAATCTTTCTGCCCCTCAGAATTCAACCTCTGCTCTCCGCAATGATCCTTCTGCACCCCAGTCTCCAACCTCTGCAATCTGTAAAAGTCACTCTGCACTTCAGTCTCCAATCTCTGCTCTCTGTAGCAATTCTTCTGTACACCAGTCTCCAACCTCTGTTCTCTGTAACAGGTCTTCTGCACCCCAGTCGACAAACTCTGCTCTCTGTAACAGAGAGCCTAATGCACCCCAGTCTCCAACCTTTTCTCTCTGCATTGATCCTTCTTTAACTCAGTCTCAAACCACTGGTCTCTGCAACAGTCCTTCTGAACCCCAGGCGCAACCTCTGCTCTCTGTAAGATTCTTCTTCACCCTGGCTTCCAAACTTTGCTCTCTATAACAGTCCTTTTGCACCTCAGTCTCCAAACTCTGCTCTCTGCTACGGTCCTTCTGCACCCCAGTATCCAAACTTTGTTCTCTGCAACAGTCCTTCTGAACCCCAGGCTCCAAATTCTGCTCTCTGTAACAGTTATTCTGTACCGCAGTCTCCAACCTCTGCTGTCCGTAATGTTCTTTCTGCACCCCAGTCTCCAAACTCTACTTTCCATATCAGTTATTCTGCACCCCAGTCTCCAAACTCTGCTCTCTGTAACAGTCCTTCTGCAACTCACTCTCCAACCTCTGCTCTTTGCAACAGTTCTTCTGCACCCCAGTCTCCAACCTCTGCTCTCTGTAAGATCCTTCTTCACCCTGGTCTCCAAACTTTGCTATCTGTAACAGTCCTTCTGCACCCCAGTCTCCAACCAGTGCTCTCTGCAACTGTCCTGCTGCACCCCAGTCTTTAACCTCTGCTCTCTACAACAGTCCTTATGCACCCCAGTCACCAAGCTCTGCTCTCTGTAACAGTCCTTCTGCACATCAGTGTTTAAACTCTGCTCTCTGTAAAATTCTTCTTCACCTCAGTCTCCAAACTCTGCTCTCTGTAACAGACCTTCTGCACCCCATTCTCCAATCTCTGCTCTGTGTAAGAGTTCTACTGGTCACCAATCTACAAACTCTGCTCTCTGTAATGCTCTTTCTGCACCCCAGTCTCCATCCTCTGATCTCTGTAACACTCCTTCTGCACCCCAGTCTCCATCCTCTGCTCTCTGTAAGAATCCTTCTGCACCCCAGTTTCCAACCGCTCCTCTCTGTAACAGTCCAACTGTACCTCAGTCTCTAACCTCGCTCTCTGTAATGAACCTTCAGCACCACATTCTCCAAACTCTGCTCTCTGTAACAGTTCTACTGGTCACCAATCTACAAACTCTGCTCTCTGTAATGCTCCTTCTGCACCCCAGTCTCCATCCTCTGTTCTCCGTAAAACTCCTTCTGCACCCCAGTCTCCATCCTCTGCTCTCTGTAAGAATCCTTCTGCACCCCAGTTTCCAACCGCTCCTCTCTGTAACAGTCCTACTGTACCTCAGTCTCTAACCTCGCTCTCTGTAATGAACCTTCAGCACCTCAGTCTCCAACCACTGCTCTCTGTAACAGGCCTTCTGAACCCCATTATGCAACCTATGCTTTATGGTCCAGTCCTTTTGCAAACCAGTTTCCTACCTCTGCTCTCTGTAACAATCTTTCAGCACTTAACTCTCCAACCTCTGCTCTCTGAAATGGTCCGTCTGCACCCCACGCTCCAAACTCTGTTCTCTGCATCAGTCTTTTTGCACCCCAGTATCCAATCTCAGCTCTCTGTAACAGTCCTTCTGTACCACAGTCTCAAAACTCTGATCTCTTTAATGGTCCTTCTGCACCCCAGTCTCCAACCTCTGCTCTCTGCAAAGGTCCTTCTGCACCCCAGTCTCCAACCTCTAATCTCTGCTACAGTACTTCTGCACCCCAGTCTCCAACATCTGCTCTCTGTTTCAGTCCTATTTCACCCCAGAATTCAACCTCTGATCTCTGTGTCAGTCCTTCTGCAACACAGTCTCCAAACTCTGCTCTCTGTAACGATCCTTCTTCACCTCATCTCCAAATTCTGCTCTCTGTAAAGGTCCTTCTGCACCTCATTCTCCAACCTCTGCTCTCTTTAACAGTCCTTCTGCACCCCAGTCTCCAACATCTGCTCTCTGCAATGATCATTCTTCTCCCCAGGCTCTAATCTCTGCTCAAAGCAATGGTCCTTATACACCCCAGTTTCCTAACTCTGCTCACTGTAACAGTCCTTTTGCACCTCAGTCTCCAAACTCTGCTCTCTGAAACAGTCCTTCTGCACCCCAGTCTCCAACCTCTGCTCTCTGTAACACTTTCTCTGCACCCCAGTCTCCATGCTCTACTCTCTGTAAAGGTCCTTCTGCACCTCTGTCTCTAAACTTTGCTCTTTGTAAGATTCTTCTGCCATGCATTCTCCAAATGCTGCCCTCTGTAACATTCCTTCTGCACCCCAGGCTCCAAACTCTGTTCTCTGCATCAGTCTTTCTGCACCCCAGTATCCAATATCTGCTCTCTGTAACAGTCCTTCTGTACCACAGTCTCAACACTCTGATCTCTTTAATGGTCCTTCTGCACCCCAGTCTCCAACCTCTGCTCTCTGCAACAGTCCTACTGCACCCCAGTCTCCAACCTCTGCTCTCTGCTACAGTACTTCTGCACCCCAGTCTCCAACATCTGCTCTCTGTATCAGTCCTATTTTACCCCAGTCTCCAACCTCTGATCTCTGTGTCAGTCCTTCTGCAAAACAGTCTCCAAACTCTGCTCTCTGTAACGATCCTTCTTCACCTCATCTCCAAATTCTTCTCTCTGTAAAGGTCCTTCTGCACCTCAGTCTCCAACCTCTGCTCTCTTTAACAGTCCTACTGCACCCCAGTCTCTAACATCTGCTCTCTGCAACGATCATTCTTCTCCCCAGGCTCCAATCTCTGCTCACAGCAACGGTCCTTATACACCCCAGTTTCCTAACTCTGCTCTCTGTAACAGTCCTTTTGCACCTCAGTCTCCAAACTCTGCTCTCTGCAACAGTCCTTCTGCACCCCAGTCTCCAACCTCTGCTCTCTGTAACACTCCCTCTGCACCCCAGTCTCCATGCTCTACTCTCTGTAAAAGTCCTTCTGCACCTCTGACTCTAAACTTTGTTCTCTGTAAGATCCTTCTGCCACGCATTCTCCAAATGCTGCGCTCTGTAACATTTCTTCTGCACCCCAGTCTCCAAACTCTGCTCTCTGTAACAGGCCTCATGCACCCCAGTCTTCAACCTCTGCTGTCTGTAACAGGCCTTCTGCACCCCAGTCTCCAACCTGTGCTCTCTGCAACGATCCTTATGCACCCAGGTCTCAAAACTCTGCTCTCTGCAACAGTCCTTCTGCACCTCAGGATCAAACATCTGTTCTCTGCAACAGTCCTTCTGCACCGAAGTCTGAAAACTCTGCTCTCTGCCACAATCCTTCTGCACCCCAGTTTCCAACCTTTGCTCTCTGTAATAGTCCTTCTGAATCTCAGTCTCCAAAATGCTCTCAGTAAGATCTTTGTGCAACACAGTCTCCAAATTGTGCTATCTGGAACATTCCTTCTGCAACCCAGTCTACAAACTCTGCTATCTCTAACAGGCCTTCTGCACACCAGTCTCCAATCTCTTCTCTCTGTAACAGGCCTTCTTCGCCGAAGTCTCCAACCTCTAATCTCTGCAATGATCCTTCTTCACCTCAGTCTCCAAACTCTGCTCTCTGCAAAAGTCCTTCTGGACCCCAGTCTCCAACCTCTGCTCTCTATAACAAACCTTCTGCACCTCAGTCTCCAACCTCTTCTCTCTGCAACGGTTTTTTTTCACCCCAGTCTCCACCCTCTGTTCTGTGCAACAGTCCTTCTGCATGCCGGTCTCCAAAATTTGCTCTCTGTAACAGTCCTTCTCTACTGCAGTATCCAACCTCTGCTCCCTGTAACGGTTTTTCTGAACCCCAGTGTCAAACCTCTGCTTTGTGTATCACTTCTTCTGCACCCCAGTCTCCAACCTCTGCTCTCTGTATCAGTCCTTTTGCGCCTCAGTCACCAACCTCTTTTCTCTGCAGCAGTCTTTTTACACCTCAAAACAAAACTCTGCTCTGTAGTTTCAAAACTCTGCTCTCTGCAACGATCCTTCTGCACCCCAGAATCAAACCTCTGTTCTCTGTGTCAGTCCTTCTGTACCACAGTCTTCAAACTCTGCTCTCTGCATCAGTCCGTATGCACCCAAGTCTCCAAACTCTGCTCTCTGCAACATTTCTTCTGCACCCCAGTCTCCAACCTGTACTCTCTGTAACTGTCCTTCTGCAACTCAGTCTCCAACCTCTGCTCTCTGTAACATTCCTTCTGCACCCAAGTCTCCAACATCTGCTCTCTGCAACGATCCTTCTTCTACCCAGTCTCCAAACTCTGCTCTCTGTAAAATTATTTTTGTATCTCAGTCTCCAACGTCTTCTTTTTGTAACAGTCCATCTGCACCCCAATTGCCAAACTCTGATTTCTATAAAAGTCCTTTTAAACCTCAGACTCTCCCCTCTGTAACAGTCCTTCTAAGCCTCAATCTGAATCCTCTGCTCTCTACATCGATCCTTCTATACCCCAGTCTCCAAACTGTGCTACCTGTAACAATCCTTCTGCATCCAAGTCTCCAACATCTGCTCTCTGTAACAGGTCTTCTGCAACCCAGTCTCCTAACTCTGCCCTCTGTAACAGTCCTTCTGCACCCCAGTCTCCAACCTCTGCTCTCTACAAGGATCATAATGCATCCCAATCTCCAACATCTGCTCTCTGCAACAGTCCTTCTACACCCCAGTCTCCAACCTCTGCTCTCTGCTACAGTCCTTCTGCATCCCAGTCTCCAACCTCTGCTCTCTGCAACATTTCTTCTGCACCCCAGTCTTCAACCTGTGCTTTCTGTAACTTTCCTACTGCACCCTGGTCTCCAAACTCTGCTCTCTGTTGCGATCCTTCTGCTCCTCAGTCTCCAAATTGTGCACTCTGTAACGATATTTCTGCACCCCAGTCTTTAAACTGTGCTCTCTGCAACAGTCCTTCTGCACATCAGTGTCAAAAATCTGCTCTCTGTAACAATCCTTCTGCACCTCAGTCTCCAACCTGTGCACTTTGCAATTATCCTTCGGCACCGCAGTCTTAAACCTCTGTTCTCTTTAACAGTTCTTCTGAACACCAATCTCTAAACTCTTCTCTCTGTAACAGTTTTTCTATACCGCAGTCTCCAAACTCTGGTCTTTGTAAAGGTCCTTCTGCACCCCAATATCCAACCTCTTCTTTCTGTAACAGTCCTTCTGCACCTCAGTCTCAAACCTCTGCTCTTTGTAACAGTCCTTCGGCACTTCAGTCTGACACCTCTCCTCTCTGCATGATCCTTCTGCACCTCAGTTTCCAACCACTGCTCTCTGCAACAGTCCATCTGCACCTCATTCTCCAAATTCTGCTCTCGGTAAGATGCTTCTGCACCCCTGTATCCAACCTCTGCTCTCTGTAACAGTCCTTCAGCACCCGAGTCTCCAACCTCTGCTCTTTGTATCAGGACTTCCGCACCTCAGTCTCAAACCTCTGCTCTCTGCAACAGTCCTTTTCCACCCTAGTCTAAAAATTCTGCTCTCTACATCAGTCTTTCTGCACACTAGTTACCAACATCTGCTCCCTGCAACAGTCCTTCTGCACCTCAGTCTCCCAACTTAGCTCTCTGTAAGATCCTTCTGCAACCCAGTCTTTAAACTCTACACTTTGTACCTGTCCTTCTGCACAACAGTCTCCAACTTCTGCTCTCTGTAACAGGACTTCTGCAACCAAGTCTCCAACCTCTGCTCTCTGTAACAGGCTTTATACACCCCAGTATAAAACCTCTTCTCTCTGCAACAATTTTTCTCAACCCCAGTTTCCAACATCTGCTGTCTGCAACAGTCGTTTTGAACCCCAGTCTCCAAACTCTGCTCTCTGTAAGATCCATCTGAATCCCTGTCTCCAACCTATGCTCTCTATAACAGTCCTTCTGCACCTCAGTCTTCAAACTCTGCTCTCTGTAACAATCCTTCTGCACCCCAGTCTCTAAAATCTGCTCTCAGCAATATTCTTTCTGCACCCCAGTCTTCAACATCTGCTCTCTGCAACACTCCTTCTGCACCCCAGTCTCCAAACTCTGCTATCTGCAAGGATCCTTCATGACCCCAGTCTCCAACCTCTGCTCTCAGCAACAGTCTTTCTGCTCCACAGTCTCCAACCTCTGCTCTCTATAAGATCCCTCTGAACTCTAGTTTCCAAACTCTGCTTTCTATAACATTCCTTCTCCACCCCAGTCTCCAACCTCTGCTCTCTGCAACAGTCCTTCTGGTCCCAGTCTTCGAGATCTGTTCTCTTTAACAGTCCTTCTGTTTTGCAGTCTCCAACCTCTGCTCTTTGTAAAGGTCCTTCTACACCCCAGTCTCCAAACTCTGCTTTTTGTATCAGTCTGCCTGAACCCCAGTCTCCAAAATCTGTTCTCTGTATCTATCATTTGCACCTCAGTCTTCAACCTATGCTTTATGTAAGAGTCCTTTTGCACTCCAGTCTCCAACCTCTACTCTAGATAACAGTCCTATACCGCAGTCTCCAAACTCTGCTCTCTGTAAGGGTCCTTCAGCACCTTAATTTCCAAACTCTGCTTTCTGTAACAGTTTTTCTACACCTGAGTCTCCAAACTCTGCTCTCTGTAACAGTCTTTCTACACCCCAGTCTCCAATCACTGCTCTCTGTAAAAGTCCACCTGTACCTCAGTCTGAAACCTCTGCTCTCCACGATTCTTCTGCACCCCAGTCTCCAACCACTGCTCTCTGTAACAGTCCACCTGCACCTCAGTCTCCAACCTCTGCTCTCTGTAAGATCCTTCAGCAACTCAGTCTCCAAACACTGCTCTCTATAACAGTCCGTCTGCACCCCAGTCTCCAACCTCTCCTCTCTGTAACAGGCCTTCTGCACAAATGTTTCCAAACTCTGGTCTATGCAACGATCATATTGCACGCCTGTCTCCAACCTCTGCTCTCTGCAATGATCCTACTTTACCCCAGTCTCCAACCTCTCATCTCTGAAACAGTCCTTCTGCATCTCAGTCTTCAACCTCTGCTCTCTGTAATAGGCCTTCTTCACCAGAGTCTCCAACCTCTTCTCTCTGCAATGATTCTTCTCCACAAAAGTCTCTAACATCTGCTCTCTGCAACTGTCCTTTTGCACCCCAGTCTGCAAACTCTGCTCTCTGTAACATCCATCTGAACGGAAGTCTCCAACCACTGCTCTCTGTAACAGTCCTTCTGCACCCCAGTCTCCAAACGCTGATCTCTGTAACAGTCCTTCCCCACCTCAGTCTCCAACCCCTGCTCTCTGTAACAATCTTTCTGCACCCAAGTCTCTAAAATCTGCTCTCTGCAACAGTCCTTCTCCACTCCAGTCTCCAATATCTGCTCTCTGCAACATTCCTTCTGTACCCCAGTCTCCAAACTCTGCTCTCTGCAACGAACATTCTGGACCCCAGTCTCCAACGTCTGCTCTCTGCCACAGTCCTTCTGCAATACAGTCTCCAAACTCTGCTCTCTGTAAAATATTTCTGCACTCCAGTCTTCAAACTCTGCTCTATGTAAAATTTCTTCTCCACCCCAGTCTCAAACCTCTGTCTTCTGCAACAGTCCTTCTGCTCTCCAGTCTCCAAAATCTGCTCTCTGTAACAGACCTTATGTACCGCAGTTTCCAACCTCTGCTCTCTATAACGGTCTTTTTGCAACCCAGTCTCCAAACTCTGATTTTTGAATTAGTCGTTCTGAACCACAGTCTCCAACCTCTGCTCTTTGTATCTATCCTTCTGCACCTCAGTCTTAAACCTGTGCTTTCTGTAACAATCCTTCTGCACCCCAGTCTCCAACCTCTGCTCTCTGTAACAGTCTTTCTGCACCCCAGTCTCCAAACACTTCTCTCTGCAATGAACCTTCTGGAACCCAGTCTCCAACGTCTGCTCTCTGCAACAGTCCTTCTGCAATACAGTCTTTAACCTTTGCTCTCTGTAAGTTCTTCCTGCACTCTAGTTTTCAAACTCTGCTCTCTGTAAAATTTCTTCTTCACCCCAGTCTCAAACCTCTGTCCTCTTCAACAGTCCCTCTACTTCCCAGTCTCTGAGATCTGCTCTCTGACACAGACCTTATGTACTGCAGTTTCCAACCTCTGCTCTCTGTAACGGTCCTCCTGAAACCCAGCCTCCAACCTCTGATTTTTGAATCAGTCATTCTGAACCCCAGTCTCCAAACTCTGCACTTTGTAT
The DNA here is from genome assembly GCF_052094955.1 of Ictidomys tridecemlineatus. Lineage (NCBI taxonomy): Eukaryota > Metazoa > Chordata > Mammalia > Rodentia > Sciuridae > Ictidomys > Ictidomys tridecemlineatus. The sequence goes on along the minus strand of NW_027523840.1, from coordinate 28,462 downwards.
ATATCCTTCTGCACCTCGGTCTTCAACCTTTGCTTTCTGTAAGAATCCTTCTGCACCTCAGTCTCTAAACTGTGTTTTCTGTAACAGTCCTTCTATACTGCAGTCTCCAACCTCTGCTCTCTGTAACGGTCCTTCTGCACCCCAATTTCCAACCTCTGATTTCTGTAACAGTCCTTCTGTACGTCAGTCTCTAAACTCTGCTCTCTGTAACAGTCCTGCTACACCTCAGTCTCCAACCTCTGATCTCTGCAAAAGTCCTTCTGCACCTCAGTCTCCAAATTCTGCTCTCTGTAAGATCCTTCTGCAATCCTGTCTCCAAACTCTGCTCTCTGTAACAGTCCTTCTGCACCCCAGTCTCCAACCTCTGCTCTCCGCAAGAGTCATTCTGCACCCCAGTCTCCAAACTCTGCTCTCTACAACAGTCCTTCTGCACCCTAGTTACCAACATCTGCTCTCTGCTACGGTACTTGTGCACCCCAGTCTTCAATCACTGCTCTCTGTAACAGTCCTCTTGTACTGCAGTATCCAACCTCTGCTCTCTGTAACGTTCTTTCTGTATGCCACACTCCAATCACTGCTTTCTGTATCAGTCCTTCTGCACCCCAGTTTCAAACCTCTGATCTCTGCAACAGTCTTTCTGCAACTCAGTCTCCAAATTCTGCTCTTTGTAAGATCCTTCTGCACCCCTGTATTTAACCTCTGCTCGCTGAAACTGTACTTCTGAATCTGAGTCTCCAAACTCTGCTCTCTGTAACAGGACTTCCGCACCTCAGTCTCCAACCTCTGCTCTCTGCAACAGTCCTTCTGCACCCCAGTCTCCACCTCTGCTTTCTACATTAGTCCTTCTGGACTCTAGTTACCAACATCTGCTCTCTGCAACAGTCCTTCTGCACGCCACTCTCCAACATCTGCTCTCTGCAACAGTCATTCTGCACCTCAGTCTGAAACCTCTACTCTCCACGATCCTTCTGCACCCCAGTCTCCAACCACTGCTCTCTGTAACAATCCACCTGAACCTTAGTCTCCAAACTCTGCTCTCTGTAAGATTCTTCAGCAACCCTTTCATAAAAATCTGCTCTCTATACCAGTCCTTCTGCACCCCAGTCTCCAACCTCTCCTTTCTGTAACAGGCCTTCTGCACGCCAGTCTCCAAATCTGCTCTCTTAAGCAGGCCTTCTGCATGCAAGTCTCCAATCTTTGCTCTGTGGAACGATCCTTCTTCACCCCAGTCTTTAAACTTTGCTCTCTGCAATGATCTTACTGCACCCCAGTCTCCAACCTCTGATCTCTACAACAGTCCTTCTGCACCTCAGTCTCCAAATTCTGCTCTCTGTAAGATCTTTCTGCACCACTGTCTCCAACCTCTGCTTTCTGTAACAGTCCTTCTTCACCCCAGTCTTCAACCTCTGCTTTCTGTATCAGACCTTCTGAACCCCAGTCTCAAACCACTGCTCTCTGTGTCTATCCTTCTTCACCTCAGTCTCCGACCTGTGCTTTCTGTAACAGTCTTTCTTTACCCAAGTCTCCCACATCTGCTCTCTGTAACAGTCCTTCTATACCATAGTCTCCAACCTCTGCTCTCTGTAACGGTTCTTCTGCACCCCAATTTCCAAACTCTGCTTTCTGTAACAGTCCTTCTGCACCTCAGTCTTCAAACTCTGCTCTTCGTAACAGTCCTTCTACACCTCAATCTCCATCCTCTGCTCTCTGTAACAGTACTTCTGCACCTCAGTCTGAAACCTCTCCTCTGCACGATCCTTCTGCACCCCAGTCTCTAACCACTACTATCTCTAACAGTCCACCTGCACCTTATTCTCCAACCTCTGCTCTCTGTAAGATCCTTCAGCAACACTTTCTTCAAAATCTGCTCTTCGTACAAGTCCTTCTGCACCCAAGTCTCCAACCTCTTCTCTCTGCAACAGGCCTTCTGCACGCCAGTCTCCAAATCTGCACTCTTTAGCAGGCCTTCTTATAGCAAGTCTCCAACCTCATTCAGCAACTCAGTCTAAAAACTCTGCTCTCTGCAACGATCCTTCTGCACCTCAGTCTCCTACCTCTGCTCTCTGTAAAACTCCTTCTGCAGAATAGTTCTCAACCTTTGCTCTCTGTAACAGAAATTTTACAACCCAGTCTCGAACCTCTGCTCTCTGTAACAGGCCTTCAGAACCCCAGTCTCCAACCTCTTCTCTCTGCAATGATTTTTCTCCACCCCAGTCTCAAACCTCTGCTCTCCGCAACAGTCCTGCACTCTAGTCACCAACCTCTGCTCTGTGTAAGATCCTTATGCACTCCAGTATTCAACCTCTTCTTTCTGCAATGATTCTTTTCCATCCCAGTCTCCAACATCTGCGCTCTGCAACAGTCCTTTTGCACACCAGTCTCTAAATTCTGCTCTCTGTAAGATCCATCTGAACCCCAGTCTCCAACCTCTGCTCTCTGTAACAGTCCTTCTCCACACCAGTCTCCAAACTCTGCTCTCTGTAACTGTCCTTCTGCACCTCAGTCTCGAAACTCTGCTCTATGTAACAGTCCATCTGTACCTCAGTCTCTAAAATCTGCTCTCTGCAACGATTCTTCTGGATCCCAGTCTCCAACTTCTGCTCTGTGCAACAGTCCTTCTGCACCACAGTCTCCAACCTCTGCTCTCTGTAAGATCCTTCTGCACTCCAGTTTCTAAACTCTGCTCTCTGTAACATTCCTTCTCCACCCAACTCTCCAAATTCTGTCCTCTGCAACAGTCCTTCTGCTCCCCAGTCATCGATATCTTCTCTGTGTAACAGTCCTTCTGTACCGCAGTCTCCAACCTCTGCTCTCTGTAACCATCCTTCTACACCCCAATCCAAACTCTGCTTTCTCTAACAGTCCTTATGCACCTCAGTCTCCAAACTCTCCTCTCTGTAACACTCCTTCTACACCTCAGTCTTCAACCTCTGCTCTCTGTAACAGTCTTTCTGCACCCAAGTCTCCAACCTCTGCTATTGGTAAGAGTTCTATACCGCAGTCTTCAAACTCTGCTCTCTTTAATGGTCCTTCTGCATCCCAATTTCCAAACTCTGCTCCCTGTAACAGTCTTTCTGCACATGAATCTCCAAACTCTGCTCTCTGTAACAGTCCTTCTACACCCCAGTCTCCAACCTCTGCTCTCTGCAACAGTCCTTCTGCATTCCAGTCTCCAACATATGCTCTCTGCAACAGTCCTTCTTTACCTCAGTCTAAAAACTCTGCTGTCTGGAACGAACCTTCTGCAGCCCATTCTCCTACCTCTGCTCTCTTTAACAGTCCTTCTGCACCTTAGTCTCCAAATTCTGCTCTCTGTAAGATCCTTCTGCACCACTGTCTTCAACGTCTTCTCTCTGTAACAGTCTTTTTGCACCCCAGTCTCCAACCTCTGCTCTCTGCAACAGTTCTTCTGCACCCCAGTCTCCAAATTCTGCTCTCTGCAGCAGTCCTTCGGCACCCTAGTTACAAACATCAGCTCTCTTTTGCAGTCCTTGTGTACCCCAGTCTCCAACATCGGCTATCTGTAACAGTCCTCCTGTACTTCAGAATCCAACCTCTGCTCTCTGTAACGGTCTTTCTGCACCCCAGTCTCCAACCTCTCCTCTCTATAACAGTCCTCTGCACCCCAGTCTCTAACCTCTGCTCTCTGCAATGGTCCCTCTGCACCCCAGTCTCCAACCTTTTTCTAGAAAACAGTTCTTCTGTACCGCAGTCTTCAACCACTGTTCTCTGTAAGGGTCCTTCTTCACCCCATTCTCCAAACTCTGCTTTCTGTATCATTGCTTATGCACCACAGTCTCCAAACTCTGCTCTCTGTAACAGTCCGTCTGCACCTGACTCTGCAACCTCTGCTCTCTGCAACATTCCTTCTGCACCCCAGTCTCCAACATCTGCTGTTGCAACAGTTCTCCTCCAACCCAGTCTCCAAACTCTGCTCTCTGTAACAGTCCTTCTACACCCAAGTCTCCAACCTCTGCTTTCAGTATCAGTCCTTCTGCACCACAGTATCCATATTTTGCTCTCTGTAACAGTCCTTCTGCACCTCACTCTGCAACCTCTGCTCTCTGCAAAAATTCCTCTGCACCCCAGTCTTCAACCCCTTTTCTCTGTAACAGTCCTTCTGTACTGCAGTCCCCAACTCTGCTGTCTGTAACAGTCTTTCTGCACCCGAGTCTCCAAAATCTACATAATGTATCAGTTATTGTGCACACCAGTCTCCAACCTCTGCTCTCTGTAACAGTCTTTCTGCACCTCAGAATCCAACCTCTGTTCTCTGCAAAAGTACTTCTGCGCCCCAATATCCAACCTCTCCTCTCTGCAACAGTCCTTCTTCACCTCAGTGTCCAAACTCTGCTCTCTGTAGGATCCTTCTGAAACCCAGTTTCCAACCTCTGCTTTCTGCAATGGTCCTTCTGCACCTCAGACTACAACCTCTGTTGTCTGCAACAGTCCTTCTACACCCCAGTCTTCATCCTCTGCTCTCTGCAACAGTCCTATTGCACCCCATTCTCCAACATTTGCTCTCTGCAACAGTCCTTCTCCACCCCAGTATCCAACCCGTGCTCTCTATAATAGTCCTTCTGTACTGCATTCTCCAACCTCTGCACTCTGTAAGGGTACTTATACACCCGAGTCTCCAACCTCTGCTTTATGTATCAGTCCTTCTGCACCCCAGTCTCCAACCTGTGCTCTGTTTAACTGTCCCTCTGCACCTTAGTCTCCAACCTGTGCTCTCTGCTAAAGTCCTCCTAGACCCCAGTTCCCAACCTCTGCTCTCTGTATCAATCCTTCTGCACCTCAGTCTCCAACCACTGCTCTCTGCAACGGTCTTTCTGCACCTGAGTCTCCAACCACTACTCTCTGTAACAGTACTTCTACACCGCAGTCTCCAACTTCTGCTCTATGTAAGATCCTTCTGCAACCCAGTCTCCAAACTCTGCTCTCTGTAACAGTTTTTCGGCACCTCACTCTCCAAACTCTGCTCTCTGTAAAAGACCTTCTGCACCCCAGTCTCCAACCTCTGCTCTCTGTATCAGTCCTGCACCCCAGTGTCAAACCTCTGCTCTCTGCAATGATCACTCTGCACCACAGTCTCAAACCCCTGCTCGCTGCAAAAGTCCTTTTGCACCCCTATCTCCAACATCTGCTCTCTGCAACAATTGTTCTGTACCTCAGTCTTAAAACTCTGTTCTCTGCAATAATCCTTCTGCACCCAAGTCTCCAACTTCTGCTCTGTGTAACAGTGCTTCTGTACCTCAGTCTTCAACTTCTGCTCTGTATCAGTCCTGCACCCCTGTCTCCCACATCTGCTCTCTGTAACTGTCCTTTTTCACCTAAGTCTTCAACCTCTGCTCTGTGTAACAGTCCTTCTGCACCCCAGGGTAAACCTCTGCTATCTGCAAGGATCCTTCTGAATCCCAGTCTCCAACATCTGCTCTCTGCAACAGTCCTTCTTCACCCAAGTCTCCAACATCTGATCTCTGCAACAGTCCTTCTGCACCTCAGTCTGGAAACTTTGCTGTCTCCAACGATCCTTCTGCACCCCACTCTCCTAATTCTGCTCTCAGTAACAGTTCTTCTGCACCTCAGTCTCCAAACTCTGCTCCACATAAGATCCTTCTGCAACCCAGTCTCCAAATTCTGCTCTCTGTAACAGCCCTTTTGCAACCCAGTCTCCAAACTCTGCTCACTGTATCAGTCCTTCTTCACCCCAGTCGCAAAACTTCTGCTCTTTGTAACAGTCCTTCTGCAGCTCAGTCTCCTACATCTGCTCTCTTCAACAGTCCGTCAGCACCCCAGATTCCAACTTCTGGTTTCTGCAACAGTCCTTCTACACCCCAGTCTTTAACCTCTGGTATCAGCAACAGTCCTTCTGCACCCCAGTCTCCAAACTCTGCTCTCTGTAACAGTTCCTCTGCACCTCACTCTCCATCATCTGCTCTCTGTAAGTTCCTTCTGCAACCAAGTCTCCAAACTCTGCATTCTGTAACAGTCCTTCTGCACGCCTTCTCCCAAGTCTCCTATCCGTAACAGGCCTTCTGCACACAAGTCTCCAAATTCTGCTCTCTATAACAATACTTCTACAAGCCAGTCTCCAACCTCTGCTCTCTGTAACAGGACTTCTGCACCCCAGTCTCCAAACTCTGCTCTCTGTATCAGTCCTTCTGCACCCCAGTCACAAAACTTCTGCTCTTTGTAACAGTCCTTCTGCAGCTCAGTCTCCTACATCTGCTCCCTTCAATAGTCCGTCATCACCCCAGATTCCAACTTCTGGTTTCTGCAACAGTCCTTCTACACCCTAGTCTTTAACCTCTGGTATCTGCAACAGTTCTTCTGCACCCCAGTCTCCAAACTCTGCTCTCAGTAACAGTCTTTCTGCACCTCACTCTCCAACATCTGCTCTCTGTAAGTTCCTTCTGCAACCCAGTCTCCAAACTCTGCATTCTGTAACAGTCCGTCTGCATGCCTTCTCCCATGTCTCCTATCCGTAACAGGTCGTCTGCACACCAGTCTCCAAAGTCTGTTCTCTATAACAATACTTCAGCAACCCAGTCTTCAACCCCTGCTCTCTGTAACACTCCTGCTTCACCTCGGTCTACAATCTCTGCTCTCTGTAAGATCCTTCTGCAACCTTGTCTAAAAACTCTGCTCTCTGTAACAGTCCTTCTGCAACTCAGTATCCAACTTCTGCTCTCTGTAATTATTCTTCTGCACCTCAGTCTCCAACCGATGCTCTCTCTAAAGGCCTTCTGCACTGCAGTCTTCAATCTCTGATCTCTGTAACAGTTCTTCTGCAACCCAGTCTTCAAGCTCTACTCTCTGTTACAGTCCTGCTGCACCCGAATCAAACCTCAGCACTCTGTAACAATTTTTGTGAACCCCAGTCTCAAAACTCTGCTCTCTTTAACAGTTCTTCTGAACCAAAATCTCCAAACTCTGCTTTCGGTAACACTCCTTATGCAACCCAGTCTCCATCCTGTGCTCTCTTTAAGAATCCTTCTGCACCCCAGTCTCTATCCGCTCCTCTCTGTAACGATGCTTCTGTACCTCAGTCTCCAACCTCTGCTCTCTGTAACAGTCCTTCTGCATCCCAGTCTCCAACATCTGCTCTCTGCAATGATCCTTCTTCTCCCCAGGCTCCACCCTCTGCTCTCTGCAATGGTCCTTCTGCACCCCAGTCTACAAACTCTGCTCTTTGTAACAGTCCTTCTGTACAGCAGTCTCCAACCTCTTCTCTCTGTAACGGTCCTTCTGCACCCCAATTGCCAAACTCTTCTTTCTATAATAGTGCTTCTGCACCTCAGACTCCAACTTATGCTCTCTGTAACAGTCAATCTTCACCTCAGTCTCAAACCTCTGCTCTCTGCAACGATCCTTCTGTACCCCAGTCTACGAACTGTGCTATCTGTAACCGTCCTTTTGCACCGCAGTCTCCAACATCTGCTCTCTGTAAAACGCCTTCTGCACTTCAGTTTCCAAACTCTGCTCTCTGTAACTGGACATTTGAACTCCAGTCTCCAACCTATTTTCTCAGCAATGATCTTTCTGCACCTCAGTTTCCAACCTCTAATCTCTGCAACAGTTATTCTGCACACCAGTCTCCAACCTCTGCTCTCTGTAAGAGTCTTCTGCACCTAAGTCTCCAACCTCTGCTCTCTGTATGAGTCCATATGCACCCCAGTATCCAACCTCTGCTCTCTGTAACAATCTTAGGCACCTAAATCTCCAACTTCATCTCTCTGCATCGGTCCTTCTGCACCCCAGTCTCCAAACTCTGTTCTCTGCAACAGTCCTTCTGCACCACAGTCTCCAAAGTCTGCTTTCTGTATCAGTTCTTCTGTACCCCAGTCTCCAACCTCTGCTCTCTGTAACAGTCCTTCTGCACCTAAGTTTACAACCTCTGCTCTCTGTAACAGACCTTCTGAAACCTAGTCTCCAACCTCTACTTTCTGAAACATTTCTTCTGCACCCCAGTCTCCAACCTGTTCTCTCTGTAACTGTCCTTTTGCACCCCAGTCTCCAAAATCTGCTCTCTGTAAGTATCATTCTCCACCATATTCTCTAACCTCTGCACTCCTCAACGATCATTCCGCACCTCCCTCTCCAACTTCTGCTCTCTGCAATGATCCTTCTGCACCCCAGTCTTCAACCACTGGTCTCTGTTTCTTTTTTTTTTTTCTTTTTTTTAATTTTTTTTCTTTTTTATTTTTATTGGTTGTTCACAACATTACAAAGCTCTTGACATATCATATTTCATACATTAGATTGAAGTGGGTTATGAACTCCCAATTTTACCCCAAATGCAGATTGCAGAATCACGTCGGTTACACATCCACAATTTTACACAATGCCCAGTTAGTAATTGTTTTATTCTGGTCTCTGTAACAGTCCATATGCAGCACATTCTGCAACCTATGCTCTCTGTAAGATACTTCTGCACACCAGTCTACAACATCTTCTCTCTGCAATGATCCTTTAGAACCTTAGTCTCCAACCTCTGCTCCCTGTAACAGTCCTTCTGTACAGCAGTTTCCAAACTCTGCTCTCTGTAACTGTCCTTCTGCACCCCAGTCTCCAACCTCTACTTTCTGTATTAGTCTTTAGGCACTCCAGTCTCCAAACTCTGCTCTCTGTAACAGTTCTTCTGCACCTCAGTCTCCAAACTCTACACTCTGCAACAGTCCTCTGCACCCCAGTATCAACCCTCTTCTCTCAGTAACAGTTCTTCTGCACCCCAATCTCCAAACTCTGCTCTCTGTAACACTCCTTCTGCACTCCAGTCTCCACCCTGTGATCTCTGTAACAATTCGTCTGGACATCAATCTCCAACCTCTGCTCTATACAACGTTTCTACTGCTCCTCAGTCTCCAAACACTACTCTCTGTAAAAGTTCTTCTTCACCTCAGTCTCCAAACTCTGCTCTCTGTAAGATCCTTCTGCAACTAATTCGCCAAACTCTGCTCTCTGGAACAGTCCTCCTGCACCCCAATCTTTAAAGTCTGCTCTCTGTAACAGGCCTTCTGCACCCCAGTCTTATAACTCTGCTCTCTTTAATAGGCCTTCTGCACCCAAGTCTCCAACCTCTGCTCTCTTCAGCGATCCTTCTGCACCCCAAGATCCAACATCTTCTCTCTGCAAAAGTACTTCTGCACCTCACTCTTAGAACTCTGCTCTCTTCAACAATCTTTCTGCACCCCAGTCTTAAACCTCAGCTCTTGTAACACTTCTTCTGCACCTTTGTCTCCAAAATGATCTCTGTAAGATCCTTCTGCAACCCAGCCTCAAAATTGTGCTATCTGTAACAGTCCTTCTGCACCCCAGTCTCCAAGCTCTGCTCTCTGCAACAGTCCTTTTGTACCCCATTCTCCAAACTCTACTCTCTGTATGATCCTTCTGCACCACAGTCTTTAACCTCTTCTCTCTGTATCAGTCCTTCTGAACCCAGGTCTCCAAACTCTGCTCTCTGCAATATTTCTTCTGCACCCGATTCTCCAACCTGTTCTTTCTGTAACAGTCCTTCTGCACCCCAGATTCCAAACTCTGCTCTCTGTAAAAGTCCTTTTGTATCGCAGTCTCCAACCTCTTCTCTTTGTAACGGTTCATCTGCTTCCCAATTGCCAACCTCTGCTTTCTGTAACAGTCCTTCTGCACCCCAGTCTCCAAACACTTCTCTCTGCAACGATCCTTCTGCTCTTCAGTCTCCTACCTGTGCTCTCTGTAAAAGTCCTTCTGCACCTCAGTCTCCATTCTTTGCTCTCTGTAATGATCCTTCTGAACTTCAGTATCCAATCTCTGCTCTCTGTAACAATCCGTCTGCACCTCTGTGTCCAATGTCTGCTCTCTGTAACAGTCCTTCTGCACACCAGTCTCCAAACTCTGCTCTCTGTAAAAGACCTTCTATACCGCAGTCTCCAAACTCTACTCTCTATAACGTTCCTTCTGCACCCCAATTGTCAACCTCTTCCTTCTGAAACAGTTCTTCTGAAACTCAGACTCCAACCTCTGCTCTCTGTAACAGACCTTCTAAGCCTCAGTCTGAAACCTCTGCTGTCTGCAACAATCCTTCTAAACCCCAGTCTCCAAACTGTGCTATCTGTAACAATTCGTCTGCACCCCAGTCTCCAACATCTGCTCTCTGTAACAGGTCTTCTGCAACTCAGTCACCAAAGTCTGCTCTCTGTAACAGGCCTTCTGCACCCTAGTCTCAAACCTCTTCTATGCAACAGTCCTTCTGCACCCCAGTCTCCAAGCTCTGCTCTCTGTAAGATGGTTCTGCACCCCGTTTTGCAAACTTTGCTCTCCGTAACAGTCATTCTGCACCTGAGTCTCCAACCTCATCTCTCTGCAATGGCCCTTTTGCACCCCAGTATTCAACCTCTGTTCTCTACAGCAGTCATTCTGCACCCCAGTCTCAAACCTCTGCTCTCTGCTACAGTCCTTCTGCACCCCAGTCTCCAACTTCTGCTCTCTGCAACATCTCTTCTGTACCCAGTCTTTAAACTGTGCTCTCTATAACTATCCTACTGCATCCCGGTCTCCAAACTCTGCTCTGTGTAGCGATCCTTCTGGACCTCAGTCTCCAACCTCTGCTGTCTGCAACGATCCTTCTGCACCCTAGTCTCCAACGTCTGTTTTCTGCAACAGTGCATCTGACACCAGTCTCCAGCCTCTGCTCTCTGTAACATCCTTCTGCACCCCAGTATCCAAACTCTGCTCTAGGTGATATTCCTTCTGCACCCCAGTCTCCACCCTCTGCTCTTTATAATGGTACTTCTGTACCGCAGTCTCCAATCAATCTCTGCTCACTGCAACATTTCCTCTGCACCCCAGTCTCCAAACTATGCTCTCTTTAACTGTCTTTCTGACCCCAGTCTCCAAAATATGCTCTCTGTAACGATACTTCTGCACCTCAGTCTCCAACCTCTGCTCTCTGCAACGATCCTTCTGCACCTCAGTTTCCAACCTCTGCTCTCTGCAACGATCCATGTGCACCCCAGTTTCTAAACTCTGCTCTCTTTTACAGTCCTTCTACACTTCAGTCTCCAACCTCTCCTATCTGTACCAATCCTTGTTCACCTCAGTCTCTAACCTCTGCTCTCTTTAACAGTCTTTCTGCACCTCAGTCTCCAATCTCTGCTCTCTGCAACAGTCCTTCTGCGCCCCAGTTTCCAAACTTTGCTCTCTGTAACAGTTCTTTTGCACCCCAATCTCAAACCTTTGCTCTCTGTAACAATCCTTCTGCACCACAGTCTCCAACGTCTGCTCTCTGTAACAGTCCTTCTGCATCCTAGTCTCCAACATCTGCTCTCTACAGCGGTCCTTCTGCAAGAAAGTCTCCAAACTCTGCTCTCTCTAACAGTCCTTCTGTACCACAGTCTCCAAACTCTTCTCTATATAACTGTCCTTCTGCACCCCAATTGCCAAACTCTGCTTTCTGTAACAGTCCTTCTGCACCAAAGATTCCAATGTCTGCTCTCTGTAACAGTCTTTCTAAGCCTCAGTCTGAAACCTCTGCTCTCTGCAACGATCCTTCTGCACCCCAGTCTCCAACCTCTGCTCTCTGTAACAGGCCTTCTGCACCCCAGTCTCCAAATTGTGCTCTCTGTAAGAGGCCTTCTGCACCCAAGTCTCCAAACTATTCTCACTGCAACGATCCTTCTGCATCTAAGTCTCCAACCTCTGTTCTCTGCAACTATCCTTCTGCACAACAGTTTCCAACCTCTGAACTCTGTAACAGTCCTTCTGCACCCCAGTCTCCAACCTCTTTTCGCAGCTACAGTACTTCTGCACCCCAGTCTCCAACCTCTGCTCTCTGCAACATTTCTTCTGCACCCAAGCATCTAACCTTTGCTCTCTGTAACTGTCCTGCTGCACCCCAGTCTCCAACCTCTGCTCTCTGAAGCGATCCTTCTGCACCTCATTCTCCAAACTCTGCTCTCTGCAACGATCCTTCTGCACCCAAGTCTCAATCCTCTGCTCTCTGTAAGAATCCTTTGGCACCCCAGTCTCCAACCTCTCCTCTATGTAAATGTCCTTCTTCAATTAAGTCTCCAAGTTCTGCAATCTGTAACAGTTATTCTGCAACCCAGTCTCAAAACTCTGCACTCAGAAATAATCTTTCTGCACCTTAGTCTCCAACCTCTGCTCTCTTTAATAGTCCTTCGGCACCCAGACTCCAACATCTGCTTTATGCAAGGATCCTTCTTATCCCCAGACTCCTAAGTCTGCTCTCTGCAATGGTCCTTCTACATCCCAGTTTCCAAAATATGCTCTCTGTAACAGTCCTTCTGCACCTCAGTCTCCAAACTCTGCTCTATGCAACAGTCCTTCTGCACCCCTGTCTCCAACCGCTTCTCTCAGTAACAGTTCTTCTGCACCCCAATCTCCAAACTCTGCTCTCTATAACACTCTTTCTGCACCCCAGTTTCCACCCTTTACTCTCTGTAAAAGTCCTTCTGCACCTCGGTCTCCAACCAATGCTCTCTCTAAGATCCTTCTGCAACCCATTCTCTAAACGCTGCTTTCTGTAAGAGTCTTCTGCACCCCAGTCTCCAAACTTTGCTCTCTGTAACAGGCCTTCTGCAACCCAGTCTTCAAACTCTGCTCTTTGTAACAGGCCTTCTGCAGCCCAATCTCCAACCTGTGCTCTCTGCAACGATCCTTCTGCACCCCAGTCTCCAAACTCTGCTCTCTGTAACAGTCCTTCTGCTACCCAGGATCCAACATCTGCTCTCTGAAACAGTCCTTCTGTACCTCAGTCTGAAAACTCGGCTGTCTTCAAAAATCCTTCTGAACCCGAGTTTCCAAACTTTGCTCTCTGTAACAGTTCTTCTGAGCCTCAGTCTACAAAATGCTTTCTGTAAGATCCTTCTGCAACCCAGTCTCGAAATTGTGCTATCTGTAACAATCCTTCAGCACCCCAGTCTGGAAACACTGCTCTCTTTAACAGTCCTTCTGCACGCCAGTCTCCAACCTCTGCTCTCTGCAACAGTCCTTCTGCATCCCAGTCTCCAACCTCTGCTCTCTTCTAAAGTACTTCTGCACCCCAGTCTCCAACATCTGCTCTCTGTATCAGTCATTTTACTCCTCAGTCTCCAAACTCTGGTCTCTGCAGCATTCCTTTTACACCCCAGTAACCAAAATCTGCTCTGTGTAATGATCCTTCTGCACCTTAGTTTCCAACCTCTGCTCTCTGAAACGATCTTTCTGCACCCCAGTCTCCAAACTCTGATCTCTGTATCAGTCCTTGTGCACCCCTGTCTCCAACCCCTGCCATCAGTAGCAGTTCTTCTGCACCCCAATCTCCAAACTCTGCTCTCTGTAACACTCCTTCTGCACCCCAGTCTCCACCCCCTACTCTCTGAAAAAGTCCTTGTGCACCTAAGTCTCCAACCTCTTCTCTCTGTAAAATACTTCTGCAACCCATTCTCCAAACGCTGCTCTCTGTAACAGTCTTCTGCACTCCAGTCCCCAAACTCTGCTCTCTGTAACAGGCCTTCTGCACCCCAGTCTTAAAACCCTGCTCTCTGTAACAGGCCTTCTGCACCCCAGTCTCCAACCTGTGCTCTCGGCAACAATCCTTCTGCACCCCAGTCTCCAAACTCTGCTCTCTGTTTCAGTCCTTCTGCACCCCAGTCTCCAATCTCTGCTCTCTGTAACAGGCCTTCTGCACCATAGTCTCCAAGCTCTTCTCTCTGCAACGATCATTCTTCACTTCAGTCTCCAATATCTGCTCTCTGCAATAGTCCTTCTGCACCCCAGTCTCCAAACTCTACTTTCAGTATCAGTTATTCTGCAACCCAGTCTAAAACCTCTGCTCTCTGTAACAGTCCTTCTGAACCTCAGTCTCCAACCTCTGCTCTCCTCAACAGTCCATCTGCACCCCAGTCTCCAACCTCTGCTCTCTGTAAACGTCTTATTATACCCGAGTATCCAACATCTGCTCTTTGCAACGATCTTTCTGCATCCCAGTCTCCAATGTCTGCTCTCTACAACAGTCTTCTACACCCCAGACTCTAACCTCTGCTCTCTGCAACATTTCTTCTGCACCCCAGTCTTCAACCTGTGCTCTCTGAAACTATCCTACTGCACCTCGGTCTCAAACATCTGCTCTCTGTAGCGATCCTTCTGCATCACAGTCTCCCACAATTGCTCTCTGCAATGGCCCTTCTGCACCCCGTCTCCAAACTCTGCTTTCTGTAACAGTGCTTCTGTAAGGCAGTCTCCAACCTCTTATCTCTATAACGGTTCTTCTGCAACGGAATTTCCAAACTCTGCTCTCTGTAACAGTCCTTCTAAGCCTCAGTCTGAAACTTCTGCTCTCTGCAACATTCCTTCTAAAACCCAGTCTCCAAACTGTGCTATCTGTAACAATCCTTCTGCACCTCAGTCTCCAACCAATGCTCTCTCTAAGATCCTTCTGCAACCCATTCTCTAAATGCTGCTTTTTGTAACAGTCTTCTGTACCCCAGTCTCCAAACTTTGCTCTCTATAACAGGTCTTCTTCACCCCAGTCTCCAAACTCTCCTCTCTGTAACAGGCCTTCTGCACCCTAGTCTCCAACCTCTTCTCTCTGCAAGGATCACTTTTAACCTCAGTCTCAAAACTCTGCTTTGTGCAAAAGTCCTTCTGCACCCCAGTCTCCAACTTCTGCTCTCTGTAACAATCCATCTGCACCTGAGTCTCCAACCTCTGCTCTCTGCAACGGTTCTTCTGCACCCCAGTCTCCACACTCTGTTCTCTGCAATAGTCCTTCTGCAAACCAGTCTTCAAACTCTGCTCTCTGCAACAGTCCTTCTGCACCCCAGTCTCCAAACTCTGCTCTCTGCTACAGTACTTCTGAACCCCAGTCTCCAACATCTGCTCTTTGTATCAGTCCTTTTGCACTTCATTCTCCAAACTCTTCTCTATGCAGCAGTCCTTTTACTCCCCAGTAAACAAAATCTGCTCTGTGTAACGATCCTTATGCACCTTAGTTTCCAACCTCTGCTCTCTGGAACGATCCTCCTGCACCTCAGTCTCCAAATCTGATCTCTGTATCAGTCCTTCTGCAACACAGTCTCCAACCTCTGCTCTCTGTAAGGATCCTTCTGCACCTCATCTCCAAATTCTGCTCTCTGTAAAAGTCCTTCTGCACCTCAGTCTCCAAACTTCGCTCTCTTTAACAGTCCTTCTGCACCCCAGTCTCCAACATCTGCTCCCTGCAATGATCCTTCTTCTCCCCAGGCTCAAATCTCTGCTCACAGCAACGGTCCTTATACACCCCACTTTCCAAACTCTGCTCTCTGTAACACTCCCTTGCACCCCAGTCTTCACCCTCTACTCTATGTAAAAGTCCTTCTGCACCTTTGTCTCCAACCTCTGTTCTCTGTAAGATCCTTCTGCCACACATTCTCTTAATGCTGCTCTCTGTAAAAGTTTTTCTGCACCCCAGTCTCCAAACTCTGCTCTCTGTAACACGCCTTGTTCACCCCAGTCTCCAACCTGTGCTCTCTACAACTATCCTTCTGCACCCCGGTCTCAAAACTCTGCTCTCTGCAACAGTCCTTCTAGACCCCAGGATCCAACATCTGCTCTCTGCAACAGTCCTTCTGAACCTAAGTCTAAAAACTCTGCTCTCTGTCACAATCATTCTGCACCCCAGTTTCCACCCTTTGCTCTCTGTAATATTCCTTCTGAACCTCAGTCTCCAAAATGCTCTCTGTAAGATCTTTGTACAACCGAGTCTTGAAATTGTGCTATCTGTAACATTTCTTCTGCACCCCAGTCTCCAAACTCTGCTGTCTGTAACAGGTCTTCTGCACCCAAGTCTCAAATCTCTGCACTCTGTAACAGGCCTTCTGCACCCCAGTCTCAAACCTCTTCTCTCTGCAAAGGTCCTTCTTCACCTCAGTCTCCAAACTCTGCTCTCTGCAACAGTCCTTTTGGACCCCAGTCTCCAAACTCTGCTCTCTGTAACAATCCATCTGCACCCCGGTCTCCAAACTTTGCTCTCTGTAAAAGTCCTTCTCTACTGCAGTCTCCAAAATCTGCTCCCTGTAACGGTCCTTCTGAACCCCAGTCTCCAACCTCTGCTTTGTGTATTAGTTCTTCTGCACCCCAGGATCCAAACTCTGTTCTCTTTATCAGTCCTTCTGCACCTCACTCTCCAACCTCTGTTTTCTGCAGCAGTCTTTTTACACCTAAGGAACAAAATTCTGCTCTGTGTAACTATCCTTATACACCATAGTTTCCAACCTCTGCTCTGTGCAATGATCCTTCTGCACCCCAGTATCCAGACTCTGTTCTCTTTATCAGTCTTTCTGCACCACAGTCTCCAAACTCTGCTCTCTGCATCAGTCCTTATGCACCCAAGTCTCCAACCTCTGCTCTCTGTAACAGTCCTTTTGCACCCCAGTCTCCAACATCTGCTCTCTGCAACGATCCTTCTTCTACCCAGTCTCCAAACTCTGCTCTCTGTAAAAGTTATTTTATAACGCAGTCTCCAAACTCTTCTCTTTGTAACGGTCCATCTGCACCCCAATTGCCAACCTCTGCTTTCTATAAAAGTTTTTTTGCACCTCAGACTCCAACCTCTCCTCTCTGTAACAGTCCTTCTAAGCCTCAATCTGAAACTTCTGCTCTCTTCATTTATCCTTCTACACACCAGTCTCCAAACTGTGCTATCTCTAACAATCTTTCTGCACCCAAGTCTCCAACATCTGCTCTCTGTAACAGGTCTTCTGCAATCCAGTCTCCAAACTCTGCTCTCTGTAACAGTCCTTCTGCACCTCAGTCTCCAACCTCATCACTCTGCAACGGACCTTCTGCTCCCCAGTCTCCAACCTCTGCTCTCTGCAAGGATCATTCTGCATCCCAGTCTCCAACGTCTGCTCTCTGCAACAGTCCTTCTACTCCCCAGTCTCCAATCTCTCCTCTCTGCTAAAGTCCTTCTGCATCCCAGTCTCCAAACTCTGCTCTCTGAAACATTTCTTCTGCACCCCAGTCTCCAACCTGTGCTTTCTGTAACTATTCTACTGCCCCTTGGTCTCCAAACTCTGCTTTCTGTAGCTATTCTTCTGCACCTCAGTCTACAACTTCTGCTCTCTCTAACGATCTTTCTGCACCCCAGTCTCCAAACTCTGCTCTCGGCAACAGTCCTTCTGCACCCCATACTCCAAGCTCTGCTCTCTGTAACAGTCCTTCTGCACATCAGTGTCCAAAATCTGCTCTCTGTAACAATCTTTCTGCACTCTAGTCTTCAACCTCTGCTCTCGGCAATGATCCTTCGGCACCACGGTCTCCAACATCTGCTCTCTTTATCAGTTCTTCTAAACCCCAGTCTCCAAACTCTTCTCTCTGTAACACGCCTTCTGCACCCCAGTCTTCATTCTCTGCTCTCTGTAAGAATCTTTTGACACCCCAGTCTCCAACCTCTCCTCTCTGTAAAAGTCCTTCTGAACCTCAGTATCAAACCTCTGCAATCTGTGAAGGTCTTTCTGCACCCCAGTCTCCAAACTCTACTCTCTGAAACGATAGTTCTGCACCTCAGTCTCCAACCTCTGATCTCTGTAACAGTCCTTCTGCACCCCAGTCTCCAACATCTGCTCTCTGCAACGATCCTTCTTCTCCCCAAGCTCCAAGCTCTGCTCTGTGAAACGGTCCTTCTGCACCCAAGTTTTCAACCTCTGCTCTCTGTAACAGTCTTTCTGCACCTCATTGTCTAAACTCTGCTCTATGCAACAGTCCTTCTGCACCCCAGTCTCCAACCTCTGCTCTCAGTAACAGTTCTTCTGCACCCCAATCTCAAAATTCTCCTTTCTGTAACACTCATTCTGCACCCCAGGCTCCACACTCTTATCTCTGTTACAATCCTTCTGGACCTCAGTCTCAAACCTCTGCTCTCTGTATCAGTTCTCCTGCAACTCCGTCTACAAATTTGATCTCTGCAATAGTTCTTCTGCACCCCAGTTCTGACCTCTGCTCTCTGTAACATTTCTTCTGCTTCCAAGTCTCCGAACTGTGCTTTCTGTAACATTGATTTTGACCCCAGTCTCTAAGCTCTGCTCTCTGTGAAGATACTTCTGCACCTCAGTCTCCAAACTCTGATCTCTGCAACGATCCTTCTGCACCTCAGGTTCCAACGTCTGCTCTCTGCAAGGATCCTTCTGCACCCCAGTCCCCAACCTCTGCTCTCTGTAACAGTACTTCTGCACCTCAGTCGCCCACGTCTCCTCTCTGTACCAATCCTTCTGCACCTCTGTCTCCAACCTCTGCTCTTTGTAACAGGCCTTCTTCATCCCAGTCTCCAAACTCTGGTCTCTGTAACAGTTCTTCTTCACCACAGTCTCGAAAATCTGATCTCTGTAACAGTCCTTCTGCACCCGAGTCTCAAACCTCTGCTCTCTGTAACAATCTTTCTGCACCCCAGTCTCGAACCTCTGCTCTCTATACAGTTCTTCTGCACCCGAATCTCCTAACTCTGCTGTCTGTATCACTCCTTCTGCACCAAAGTCTACATCCTCCGCTCTCTGTGAGAATCCTTCTGCACCCCAGTCTCCAACCCCTGCTCTCTGTAAAAGTCCTTCTGCACCTCAGTCTCTAACATCTGCTCTCACTAACGGTTTTTCTGCACCCCAGGCTCTAACCTCTGATCTCTGTAACGATCCATCTGCAACTCAGTCTCCAACCTTTGCTCTATGTAACAGTCCTTCTGCATCCTAGTCTCCAACATCTGCTCTCTGAAAGGATCCTTCTTCTACCCAGTCTCCAACCTCTGCTCTCTGTAACAGTCCTTTTGTATCACAGTCTCCAACCTCTTCTATTTGTAAAGGTCCTTCTGATCCCCAAATGCCAGCCTCTGCTTTCTGTAACAGTCTTTCTGCACCCCAGTCTCCAGACTCTGCTCTCTGGAGGATCATTTTTCAACCCAGTCTCAAAACTCTGCTCTTTGTAGCAGTTCTTCTACACCCCAGTATCCAAACTCTGCTCTCTTTAAAAGTCCTTCTGCACCTCAGTCTCCAACCTTTGCTCTCTGCAATGGTCCTTCTGAACCCCAGTCTCCAACCTCTGCTCTCTGTAACAATCCTTCTGCACCTCAGTCTCCAAGGTCTGCTCTCTGTAACAGTCCTTCTTTACCCCAGTCTCCAACATCTTCTCTCTGCAACGGTCCTTCTGCACCCCAGTCTCCAAACTCTGCTCTCTGTAACAGTCCTTCTGTACCGCAATCTCCAACCTCTTCTTTTTATAATGGTACTTCTACAAGCGAATTGCCAACCTCTGCTTTCTGGAACAATCTTTCTGAGCCTCAGATTCCAAACTCTACTCTCTGTACCAGTCCTTCTAAGCCTCTTTCTGAAACCTCTGCGCTCTGCAACGATCTTTCTGCATCCCAGTCTCAAACATCTGCTCTCTGAAATGATCCTACTGCACCCCAGTCTCAAACCTCTAATCTCTGCAACTGTCCTTCTGCACCTCAGTCTCCAAATTCTGCTCTCTGTAAGATCCATCTGCACCCCTGTATGCAACCTCTGCTCTCTGTAACAGTCCTTCTGCACCCCAGTCTCCAACCTCTGCTCTTTACAAAAGTCCTTCTGCACCCAAGTTACCAAAATCTGCTCTCTGCAACAGTCCTTATGTGCCCCAGTGTCCAACATCTGCTTTCTAAAACAGTTCGTCTGCACCTCAGTCTCAAAACCCTGCTCTCTGCAACGACCCTTCTGCACCCCAGTCTCCAACCTCTGCTCTCTGTAACAGTCCTTCAGCACCTCAGTCTCCCAACTCTGCTCTCTGGAAGATTCTTCTGCAACACAGTCTTTAAACTCAGCACTCTGTAACAGTCCTTCTGCACAACAGTCTCCAAACTCTGCTCTCTGTAACAGACATTCTGCACCCCAGTCTTTAAGCTCTTCTCTCTGCAACGATTCTTCTCCACCCCAGTCTCGAACATCTGATCTCTGCAACACTCCTTTTAAACCCCAGTCTCCAAACTGTGCTCTCTGTAAGATCCATCTGAACCCCAGTCTTCAAACTCTACTCTCTGTAACAGTCCTTCTGCACCCCAGTCTCCAAACTCTGCTCTCTATAAGATCTTTCTGCACTCCAGTTTCCAAACTCTGCTCTCTGTAACATTCCTTCTCCACAAAAGTCTCCAACCTCTGTCCTCTGCAACATTTCTGCTGCTCCCCAGACTCCGAAATCTGCTCTCTGTAACAGTCCTTCTGTACCGCAGTCTCCAACCTCTGCTCTTTGTAATGATCCTTCTACACCCCAGTCTCCATCGCTGCTTACTGTATCAGTTTGTCTGAACCCCAGTCTCAAACCTCTGTTCTCTGTATCTATCCTTCTTCACTTTAGTCTCTAACCTGTGCTCTATGTAAGAGTCCTTCTGCACCCCAGTCTCCAACCTCTTCTCTCGGTAACAGACCTATACCACAGTCTCCAACCTCTGCTCTCTGTAATGGTCCTCCTGCAGCCCAATTTCGAAACTCTGCTTTCTGTAACAGTCCTTCTACACCTGAGTCTCCAAACTCTCCTCTCTGTAACAGTCCTTCTACACGTCAATCCCCAACCTCTGCTCTCTGTAGCAGTCCACCTGCACCTCAGTCTCCAACCTCTGCTCTCTGTAAGATTCTTCAACAACACAGTCTCCAAAGTCTGCTCTGTATAACAGTCCTTCAGCACCCCAGTCTCCTACCTCTCTTCTCTGTAACTGGCCTTCTGCACGCAAGTCTCCAAACTCTGCTCTCTGCAACGATACTTCTGCACCCCAGTCTCCAAACTCTGCTCTCTGAAATGATTGTACTGCACCCCAATCTCCAAACTCTGATCTCTACAATAGTCCTTCTGAACCTCAGTCTCCAAATTCTGCTCTCTGTAAGATCCTTCTGCACCCCTTTCTTCTAGCTCTGCTCTATGTAACAGGACTTCTGCACCTCAGTCTCCAATCTCTGCTCTTTGCAACAGTCCTTCTGCACCACAGTCTCCAAACTCTAATCTCTGTAAGATCCTTCTGCACCTCAGTCTCCAACCTGTTCTCCAGTTTCCAAACTCTTCTCTCTGTAACATTCCTTCTTCACCCGAGTATTTAACCTCTGCTTTCTGCAAGTATTCTGCGGCACCCTAGTCTCCAAACTCTGACCTCTGCAACAGTCTTTCTGCTCCCCAGTCTCCAACAACTGCTCTCTGTAAAAGTCTTTTTTAACCCCAGTCTCAAACCTCTTCTCTCTGTATCTATCCTTCTGCACCTCAGTCTCCAACCTGTTCTCTCTGTAACATTCCTTCTGCACCCCAGTCTCCAAACTCTGCTCTCTTTAACAGTTTTTTTATACCGCAGTCATCAAACTCTGGTCTCTGTAACGGTCCTTCTGCACCCCAATTTCCAACCTCTGCTTTCTGTAACAGTCTTTCTGAACCTCAGTCTCCAACCTCTGCTCTCTCTCACAGTCCTTCTGAACCTCAGTCTGACATCCCTGCTCTCTTCACGATCCTTCTGCACACCAGTCTCCAAACACTGCTCTCTTTAACAGTCCACCTGCACCTCAGTCTCAAAACTCTCCTCTCTGTAACAGGCCTTCTGCAAGCCAGTCTCCAAACTCTTCTCTCTGTAGCAGGCCTTCTGCACCCCAGTTTCCAAAATCTGCTCTCTGAAATGATGCAACTACACCCCACTCTCCAACTTCTGATCTATGCAACAGTCCTTCTGCACCTCAGGCTCCAAATTCTGATCTCTGTAAGATGCTTCTGCACCCCTGTATCCAACTTCTGCTCTCTGTAACAGTCCTTCTGCACCTCAGTCGCTTACCTCTGCTCTCTCTAACAGTCCTTCTGCACCTCAGTCTCCCAACTCTGCTCTCTGTAAGATCCTTTTGCAACCAAGTCTTTAAACTCTGCACTCTGTAAGAGTACTTCTGTACAACAGTCTTCAACCTCTTCTCTCTGCAACAATTCTTCTTCACCCCAGTCTCCAAATTCTGCTCTCTGCAACGATCATTCTGGACCCCAGTCTCCAATGTCTGCTCTCTGCAACAGTACTTCTGCCCCACAGTCTCCAACCTCTGCTCTCTGGAAGATCTATCTGCACTCCAGTCTTCAAACTATGCTCTCTGTAACATTCCTTCTCCACCCCAGTCTCCAACCTCTGTCCTCTGCAACAGTCCTTCTGCTCCCCAGTCTCGAACATCTGCTCTCTGTAACAGTCCTTCTGTACCGCAGTCTCCAACCTCTGCTCTTTGTAAAGATCCTTCTACACCCCAGTCTCCATCGCTGCTTTCTGTATCATTCTGTCTGAACCCCAGTCTCCAACGTCTGTTTTCTGTATCTATCCTCCTGCACCTAAGTCTCCAACCTGTGCTCTATGTAAGAGTCCTTCTGCACCCCAGTCTCCAACATCTGTTCTGGATAAAAGTCGTGTACCACAGTCTCCAACATCTGCTCTCTGTAAAAGTCCTTCTGCACCCCAATTTCGAAACTCTGCTTCCTGTAACAGTCCTTCTGCACCTGAGTCTTCAAACTCTGCTCTCTGTAACAGTCATTCTACATCCCAGTCTCAAAACTCTTCTTTCTGTATCAGTCTTTCTGAACCCCAGTCTCCAACCTCTGTTCTCTGTATCTATTATTCTGCACCTCAGTCTCCAAACTCTTCTCAATGCAACAGTTTTTCTATACTGCAGTCTTCAAACTCTGTTCTCTGTAAAGGTCTTTCTGCAGCACATACTTCAAACTCTGCTTTCTGTATCAATCTTTCTGCACCCTAGTCTCCAAATTCTGCTCTCTCTAAGAGTCTTTCTGCACCTCAGTATCCAACCTCTGATCTCTGTAACAGTTCTTCTGCACTCCAGTCTCCAAACTCTGCTCTCTAAACAGTCCTTCTGCACCCCAGTCTCCAACGTCTTCTCTCTGCAACAGTCCTACTACACCCCAGTCTGCAAACTCTGCTCTCTGTAACAATCCTTCTGCCCCTCAGTCTCCAACCTCTGCTTTATGTAACAAGAATTTTGCACGTCAGTCTCCAACCTCTGCTCTCCGCAACAGTCCTTCTGCACTCCAGTCTCCAACCTCTGCTCTCTGCAAAAGTCCTTCTCCACCCCAGTCTCCAATCTCTGTTCTCTTCAACAGTCCTTCTGTACCAAAGTATCCAAACTCTGCTCTCTGTAAGATCCTTCTGCACTCCAGTATCCAAACACTGCTCTCTGTAACATTCCTTCTCCACCTCATTCTTTAACCTCTGCTTTCTGCAAATGTCCTGTAACACCCCAATCTCCAACCTCTGTCCTCTGCAACAGTCCTTCAGCTCCCCAGACTCTAACCTCTGCTCTCTGCAACAGTCCTTCTTAACCCAGTCTCCAAACTCTGCTCTCTATAACAATCCTTCTGCACCTCAGTCTCCAAACTCTGTTCTCTGCAACTGTCCTTCTGCACCTCAGTCTCCAACCTCCACTCTCTGTAACAGTCCTTCTGCACTTCAATCTCAAACCTCTGCTCTCTGCAACAGTCCTTCTGCACCCCAGTCTCCATCCTCTGCTCTCTGTAACAATCTTTACGTACCGCAGTCTCCAACCTCTGGTCTCGGTAACGGTCCTTCTGCACCTCAGTCTCCAAACTCTGCTTTCTATATCTGTCCTTCTGAACCCCAGTCGCAAACCTCTGCTCTCTGTATCTATCCTTATCATATCAGTCTTTAACCTCTGCTGTCTGTTACAGTTTTTCTATATCACAGTCTCCAAACTCTGGTCTGTCTTACGGTCCTTTTTCACCCCAATTTTCAACCAGTTCTTTCTGTAACAGTCCTTGTGCACCTCAGTCTCCAAACTCTACTCTCTGTAACAGTCCTTCTAAACCTCAGTCTCCAACCTCTGCTGTCTGTAACAGTCTATCTGCACCTCAGTCTGACACTTCTGCTCTCTGAATGATCCTTCTGCACCCCAGTCTCCAAACACTGCTCTGTGTAACAGTCCACCCGCACCTCAGTCTCCAACCTCTGCTCTCTGTAAGATCTTTCAAGAACTCAGTCTCCAAACTCTGCTCTCTATAACAGTTCTTCTGCACCCCAGTATCCAACCTCTTCTCTCTGTAGCAGGCCTTCTGCATGAGAGTCTCAAAAGTCTGCTCTCTGTAGCAGGCCTTCTGCACCCCATTCTCCAACCTCTGCTCTCTGCAACGATCCTTCTGCACCACAGTCTCCAACTTCTGCTCTCTGCAATGATCCTACTGCACCCCAGTCTCCAATCTCTGATTACTGCAACAGTCCTTCTGCAACTAAGTCTCAAAATTCTACACTCTGTAAGATCCTTCTGCACCCCTGTCTCCAAGCTCGGCTTATTTCAACGAACCTTCTGCACCCTAGTGTCCAACCTCTGGTCTATGTAACAGGATTTGTCACCTCAGTCTTCAACCTCTGCTCTCTGCAACAGTCCTTCTCCTCCCCAGTCTCCAACTTCTGCTCTCTCTATGAGTCCTTTGGCACCTCAGTCTCTAACCTCTGCTCTCTGCAACATTCCTTCTGCAGCCCAGGCTCCATCCTCTGCTCTCTGCAACAATCCTTCTGCACCCCAGTATCCAACCTCTGCTCTCTATAACAATCATTCTGCACCTCAGTCTCAAAACTCTGTTCTCTGCAACGATCCTTCTGCACCTGAGTCTCTAACCTCTACTCTCTGTAACAGTCCTTCTGCACTTCACTCTCCAACATCTGCTCTCTGTAGGATCCTTCTATAACTCAGTCTCAAACCTCTGCTCTCTGTATCTATCCTTCTGCACCTCAGTCTCCAACCTCTGCTCTATGGAACAGTCCATCTGCACCTCAGTCTGACACCTCTGCTCTCTGCAAGATTCTTCTGAACCCCAGTTTCCAAGCACTGCTCTCTGTAACAGTCCACGTGTACCTCAGTCTCCAACCTCTGGTCTCTGTAAGATCCTTCATGAACTCAGTCTCAAAACTCTGCTCTCTATAACAGTACTTCTGCACCCCAGTCTTCAAACTCTCCTCTCTGTAACAGACCTTTTACACGCCAGTCTCCAAACTCTCTTCTATGTAGCAGACCTTCTGCACCCCATTCTTCAAACTCTGCTCTCTGTAATGATCCTTCTGCACCCCAGTCTCCAACCTCTGCTCTCTGCAATGATCCTACTGCACCCAGTCTCCAACCTCTGATTTTGAAACAGTCCTTTTGAAACTCTGTCTCCAAATTCTGCTCTCTGTAAGATCCTTTTGCACCCCTGTCTCTAAGCTCTGCTTATTCCAACGGTCCTTCTGCACCCCAGTGTCCAACATCTGCTCTATGTAACAAAAATTTTGCACCTCAGTCTCCAAGCTCTGCTCTCTGCAACAGTCCTTCTGCACCCCAGTCTCCAACTTCTGCACTCTCTAAGAGTCCTTCTGCAACTCAGTCTCCAACATTTACTCTCAGCAACATTCTTTCTGCAGCCCAGTCTTCATCCTCTGCTCTCTGCAACAGTCCTTCTTCACCCCAGTTTTCAAACTCTGCTCTCTGCAAAAATCCTTCTGCACCCCAGTCTCCAAATTCTGCTCTCTGTAACAATCCTTCTGCACCTCACCATCCAAAACTCTGTTCTCTGAAACGGTCCTTCTGCACCTCAGTCTCCAATCTCTGCTCACTGTAACAGTTCTTCTGCACCTCAGTCTGACACCTCTGATCTCTGCACGATTCTTCTGCACCCCAGTCTCCAAACACTGTTCTCTATAACAGTCCTTCTGAACACCAGTCTCAATACTCTGCTCTCTGTATCTATCCTTCTGCACCTCAGTCTCAAACCTTTGTTCTCTGTAACATTCCTTCTACACCCCAGTCTCCAACCTCTGCTCTCTGTAACTGTTTTTGTATAACGCAGTCTCCAAACTCTGGTCTTTGTAATGGTCATTCTGCACCCCAACTTCCAACCTCTGCTTTCTGTAACAGTCCTTTTGCACATCAGTCTCCAAACTCTGCTCTTTCTAACTGTACTTCTACACCTCAGTCTCCAACCTCTGCTCTCTGTAACAGTCCTTCTGCACCTCAGTCTGACACCTCTCTCTCTGCATGGACCTTGTGCACCTCAGTCTCCAAACACTGCTCTCTGTAACAGTCCACCTGCACCTCAGTCTCCAACCTCTTCTCTCCGTAAGATCCTTCAGCAACCAGTCTCAAACTCTGCTCTCTATAACACTCCTTCTGCACCCCAGTCTCCAACCTCTCCTCTCTGTAACAGGCCCTTCTGGACGCCAGTCTCCCAACTCTGCTCTCAGTAGCAGGCCTTCTGCACCCAGTCTCCATAATGTGCTCTCTGCAATGATCTTCTGCACCCCCAGTATCCAACCTCTGATCTCTGCAACAGTCTCAGTCTCCAAATCTGCTCTCTGTAAGATGCTTCTACACACCTGTATCCAACCTCTGCTCTCTGTAACAGTCCTTCTCCACACGAGGCTCCAACCTCTGCTCTCTGTAGCAGTGCTTTTCCACCCTAGTCTAATACCTCTGCTCTCTAAAACAGTCCTTCTGCACACTAGTTACCAACATCTGCTCTCTGCAACAGTCTTTCTGCACCTCAGTCTTAAAACTCTGCTCTCTGCAACGACCCTTCTGCACCCCCAGTCTTCAACCTCTGCTCTCTGTAACAATCCTTTTGCACCCCAGTTTTTAACTCTGCTCTCTGTAACTGTTCTTCTGCACCATATTTTCCACCTCTGCTCTCTGTTACAGTCTTTGTATACCGCAGTCTCCAACTTCTGCTCTCTGTAACAGTCCCTCTGCACCTCAATTTCCAACCTCTGCTTTCTGTAACAGTCGTTCTGCACCTCAGTCACCAAACTCTGCTCTATGTAACAGTCTTTCTGCACCTCAGTCTGAAATTTCAGGTCTTTGGACGATCGTTCTGCAACCCAGTCTCCAACCACTGCTCTCTGTAACAGTCTTCCAGCACCTCAGTCACCAACCTCTGGTCTCTGTAAGATCCTTCTACAACCAAGCCTCAAAATTCTGCTCTCTATAACAGCCCTTCTGCAAACCAGTCTCCAACCTCTGCTCTCTGTTGCAGGCCTTCTTCACCTCAGTCTCCAAACTCTACTCTCTGAAAAAAGTCATTTGGCACTCCAGTTTCCAACCTTTGTTCTGTAAAGGTCCTACTGCACCCCAGTCTTCCACCTCTGCTTTCTATATCATAATTTTTCACCCCAGTCTCCAACGTCTGCTCTCTGTAACTGTCCTTCTGCGTCTCAGTCTCCAAACTCTGCTCTCTGCAACAGTCCTTCTGCACCTCACTCTCCAACCTCTGGTTTCTGCAAATTCCTTCTGCACCCCAGTCTCCGAACTGTGCTCTCTGTAACAGCCCTACCGGACCCCAGTTTCCCACCACTTCTCACTGTAACGATCCTTCTGCACCCCAGTCTCCACTTTGCTCTCTGCAATAATTCTTCTGAAACTGAGTCTCCACCTTTTGCTCTCTTCAACGATCCTTCTGCACCCCACTCTCCAACCTATGCTCTCTGTATGATCCTTCTAAAATGAAGTCTCCAACCTCTGCTCTCTGCAACATTTCTTCTGCACCCCAGTCTCCGAACCCTTTTCTCTGCAATAGTCCTTCTGCCCTCTAGTCTCCAAACTGCTCTCTCTAACAGTCCTTCTGCACCACAGTATCCAACCTCTGCACTCTGTAATGATCATTCTGCACCTCAGTCTCCAACAAATGCTCTCTGTAACAGGTCTTCTGCACTGCAGTCTCCAACCTCTGCTCTCTGTAACAGTTTTGCTGCACCCCAGTCTCCAAGCTCTACTCTCTGTTACAGTCCTCTGCTGCTCCCGAATCAAACCTCTGCACTCTGTTACAATCTTTCTGAACCCCAGTCTCAAAACTCTGCTCTGTTTAACAGTTCTTCTGAACCAGAATCTCCAAACTCCTTATGAAACCCAGTCTCCATCCTCTGCTCTCTGTAAGAAGCCTTTTGCACCCCAGTCTCCAACCTCTGATCTCTGTAAAAGTCCTTCTGCACCTCAATCTCCAACCTCTGCTCTCTGTAACGATCCTTCTGCACCACAGTCTCCAAACTCTGCTTTCTGTAACAGTCCTTCTATACTGCAGTCTCCAAACTCTTCTCTCTGTAACAGTCCTTCTGCATCCCAATTGCCAAACTCTTCTTTCTATAACAGTGCTTCTGCACCTCAGACTCCAACTTATGCTCTCTGTAACAGTCCATCTACACCTCAGTCTGAAACCTCTGCTCTCTTCAACGATCCTTCTGCACCCCAGTCTCCAACCTCTGCTCTCTGTAAGATACTTCTGCAACTCAGTCTCCAACCTCTGCACTCTGTAACAGTCCATATACACACCAGTATCCAACCTATGCTCTCTGTAACAATCTTAGGCATCTAAATCTCCAACTTCAGCTCTCTGCATCGGTCCCTTCTGCACCCCAGTCTCAAAAATCTGTTCTCTGCAACAGGCCTTCTGCACCACAGTCTCCAAAAGGTCTGCTTTCTATATCAGTTCATCT